>NC_088926.1:31957500-32052500 GCF_038396675.1 Hydra vulgaris
CTTTCTCCAAAGCATTTGATACAGTTGCACACAAAAGATTGTTAATAAAATTAAAAGCATTTTGCGAAAAATGAAGCTTTAGTAAACTGATTTAAAGCATATCTGACTAATAGAGTTCAAAGAGTTGCCCTTGGTACTTATAAATCAGAATGGAAGAAGGTAACAAGTGGAGTGCCACAGGGTTCAGTAATAGGTCTGCTATTATTTGTTATCTATATTGATGATATATCACAAGAAATAAAAAATTGCTGTAAGTTGTATGCTGACAATACAAAAATTATTTCGGTGATTACAAATATCAACGATAACTATGTAATTCAAGAGCATTTATTGAACCTTAATAAATGGAGTAAAAAATGGTTATTACACTTTAAAAATGAAAAATGCAAAATTATGCATATAGGGAAAAAAAAACCTCGCTATAATTATTATATGAGCCAACCAACAAGCAATAAAAATCATTACACTATGATAAAAACATCTTTGGAACAAGATTCAGAGGTCCTAATATCTATTGATATAAAATGGAAAATCATATAGATATGATTGCAGGAAAAGAAAACAGAATACTTGAACAAATAAAACATTGTTTAATATACTTAGATAAAGACCTAATGAAACTGCTGTATTGTTCGTTAGTTCAACCCCACTTGGAATTTGCTTTACCAATTTGGAATCCTATTTATAAAAAAGACATCAATAAAATAGAATTAGTACCACAACGAGCAACAAGAATAAGATGTTTAAAAGGTACGAAATATAAGGAGTAATTAAAAGATTTTTGATTGACGTCATAAGAAAAACGAAGAGAACGGAGCGATATAATAGAATATTATAAAATTAAAAATCATAAAGTAAATTGGAGATACCCTTCAATAAACAACTATATCCAAAATTAAGAAGTCATAATCAAAGGTTGCAGAAACAAAATGCTTGTATTTTAAAAGCAAGAACGCATTACTTTACTAATAGGATTGTTAATAAATGGAACAGTCGAACCTATGATGTTGTTAACTCTGCTAATTTAAATACTTTTAAAAATAAACTCGAGGAACATGAGAAGGGCAATTCTAAATAAAAGATTGTTATTATTTTGTTATATCACGAATTTAGTTAGTATTTTTGATTTTACTGTTAAAGTCACGCAACTACAGTGACATTATTTCATATAACTGCCATTGCGGATATTTTCAAAATCAACTATTTCTTTCGAGAATGCTTTCTTTTTACATCTGTGTATTTACATTTTCTCATGCGATTCTGTGCATAAGAATGATGTATAATTTAAAACGATGCATGATATTATTGGAATTGTGAAGGCGTCTACTGATAAACATTTTAAACATAAAAATAAAACATAAAGTAAAAAAATAAAAAGATTTTTAGTCTCCAATAAGCAAAAAAATTACATATTTTTTGTTTCTGAATCCATCAAAATTCCCTGACTTTTCCACAACTTTTGCAAAAATTTAATATACACCTTAACTTTTTAACATAGTTTAGAATTTCCCTGACTTTTCCATGTAAATATATATATATATATATATATATATATATATATATATATATATATATATATATATACACATATGTATAAAAATATATATACATATATTTATATATATATATATACATATATATAAAAATATATATACATATATATATATATATATATATATATATATATATATATATATATATATATATATATAATATATATATATATAGATATATATAAAAATATATATACACATATATATATATATATATATATATATATATGTATATATATACATATATATAAAAATAAATATACACATATATACATATGTAGATATATATATATATATATATATATATAATATATATATATGTATATATATTTTTATATATATGTATATATATATATATATATATATATATATATATATATATATATATATATATATATATATATATATATATATATATATATATATATATATATATATATATGTATATATATATATGTATATATATTTTTATTTATATATATATATTGCTGACAGTGATAACCGATAGGTTTTATTGTGCATTAGATAAAGGTAGAGAGGTTAAGGCCATTGCTCTAGACATTTCTAAAGCTTTTGATAAAGTTTGGCATGCTGGTCTTCTCCATAAGCTTTCTTCTTACGGTGTATATGGTAGAATCTTTAAGATTATTGAATCATTTTTTTCCAATCGTAGTATAAAAGTTGTCCTCGATGGACAGCATTCTTCTTCATACCCTATAACTTTAGGGGTTCCTCAAAGTTCAATCCTTGGCCCTATACTTTTTTTAATTTACATTAACGATCTTCTAGATATTCTCACACCTAAGGTGGCATTGCTTGCTGATGATACTACCATTTATTCTTGTTATGATAAGAAGCGAATGCTATCTGATTGCTTGGAGGGGGCATCTGAACTTTAAAAGGATCTCACTTCTACTACAGCATGGGGCTCACAGTGGCTGGTGAACTTTAATTCAGATAAAACTCAATTCTTTTCAGTCAATCATTATCGCAATAATTTAGATCTTCCTATATTTATGAACGATAATGTACCCGATGAGTCTTCTAACCTTCATCTTCTAGGACAAACTCTTACTTCCAACCTTTCTTGGAAACCATATATCAAATCTGTTGCAAAATTAGCATCTGTTAAGGTTGCATCTCTTTATCAAGCTCGATAGTTTCTTACTCGGGATTCTATTCTCTATCTGTATAAATCTCAAATCCGGCCTTGTATGGAATACTGTTGCCATATCTGGGGCGGATCTTCTAATGATGCCTTTTCGCTTTTAGACAAGGTGTAAAAACGGATTGTAAACATAGTTGAACCTGCTCTTGCAGCCAACCTCCAACCATTATCACATCGTCGTGATTTTGCTTCTCTTTCTCTTTTTAAAAAATACTATAATGGGCACTGCTCTAGTATTTGTAGAAATACTAGAGCAGTGCCCATTATAGTATTTGTACTATAATGGGCACTGCTAGTTGATGGCACAAGAGAGCTAGCGTCTCTTGTGCCATCAACTAAAATTCATTCTCGTGTTACTCGTCATGCAATTAAGTCTCATCCTTTTTCTGTGACTGTTCCTAAGTGCTCAAAAAACTTATATTCCTCTAGATTTTTTCCTCGAACATCAGTTCTTTGGAATTCGCTTTCTTCATCTTGCTTTCCTGATTCATATAATTTCATGTAATTTTTCTTTTATGTCGTCTATCAATCATTATCTTGCTCTACAATTTTAATCTTTTCTGTTCCAGTAACTTCCAAGTCTAATAGTGGTTGCTTGCAGCCTTGTTGGAACCAAAGATGTTTAAAATAAATAAAAATATATATATATATATATATATATATATATATATATATATATATATATATATATATATATATATATATATATATATATATATATATATATATATATATATATATATATATATATAGGCTTCACATAAATGGCGGGCTGTAGTCCATGCTTGTCTTCACAACCCTGTTGTTACATGATTTTTATGTAATTTTATGTAAAAAAAACGCAAAAACAATCAGTTTTTTTTTAACAGCACAAACTATTCTAAACTATTGTTGTGTATTATGCTATAAGTTAAATATGTGGTATTAAGTATTATGAATGTATTAAGTATGTTAAAAAGGAGGCAATATTTGTGCATGAATTGCAAAAAAATTTAACACGCTACTTTAGGTTTTTAAACTGGAAATTCAAAAACTTAAATGATGAGAATTATTACATAATAAAAAAAAATTATTAATGCGTTTCCCTTGATTAATAACCTAGTTTTTCATACTATTTAGTTTGTCTATAACTAGTATAAATGTCCATAACTATGTCTCAAAATTAATTATACAAAAAAAAACTATTGGCTTGAATATATATATATATATATATATATATATATATATATATATATATATGTATGTATGTATGTATATATAATGTATATATATATATATATATATATATATATATATATATATATGTATATATATATATATATATATATATATATATGTTATATATATATATATATATATATATATATATATATATATATATATATATATATATATATATATATATATATATATATATATATATATATATATATATATATATATATATATATATATATATATATATATATATATATATATATATATATATATATATACAACCCTCAGAACTAGGAAAAATGACCTTAAACTGTTAGAGGTTGGCATCAGGTCAGCAAAAAAAATTGACATAAAGGGGTTACCATAAAACATACAAGCCAGGTTGGCGAATTTTTGCTGAACTCAAACTCTTTGAGGTCGCCAGTTAGGTCGGCATTGCCAAATGCCGACTATAATTTGACAATCAAATTGGATATATATTAGGGCGGGCCAAATTTTTTGTCAATTAGAGCTGCCCCGCTAGAATGATTCTATGAACAATTCTTTGCAACTTTGGTCAAAGAACCATAGGTCTATCTCGATTTTCGAGTCTACCACTTTTCAAAAAATGATTTTTTCCCTATAACATCATTTTGATTCAAAATTCGATTTTTTATTCATCATTATTTTGTTGCTTTCAAGTCAACCACGTATTAATTGTAAAAAAACCTTAAGTAAAACATCATTACCGACATATTTTGTGACAGAGCACAACAACAATGACATTTATGAGTGTTCAGTTCATTCGTGTTTGAGCATCATTCCAGTGAAGGTAAATTATAAATTTCCTGGCAGCGAATAATTGTGAAATTCAAAACTAATCAAAAGGTATGTGTTAAAAATGTGTAATTTAATACACATAGGCATCGATGTTGTTCTCTTGCTTGATTACTTTTTTCTGAAATATGTAATACATTGTAATGTTTTTATATGTATAGCATGTAGGAATAATGTGTGTAGAATAATATATTTGAATGAATGGCATGTCAGAATAAAGTGTGTAGGAATAATGTATAGCATGCCGCCGAAAACCAAACTGGTCCTTAGAGGCGAAATGTCGTTTGACATTTCGCCATCAACTATATACTGTTTCCGTTGCTTGTTCATTCTAGAAAAATCTGCGAATGTTAACACATAAATTTTCAGTTTTGGAAAAGAGAATAAAATTAATCTTAAAAAATAATAATCATCATGTGTATTTACTACATCATTTTATATGAGAGTATTTTTTTGTTTATGTTTTGTAAACAAAGCGTCTTCGAGTCATTTATTTAGCGTTGGTTTTTCGTTTCAAATCAAAATTTGATATTTGAATTTAAATAAAATTGTCACCATTTTTACCACTGTGTATTTACCAATTTGTAGGTGGAAAAAATATATTCGAACCAAATGTTTTAAAATATACTAATTTCAGTTATTTTTTAATTCTTTTAGTAAAAGTATACAATGGATCCAAATGCACTGCCGTCTACATAGCAAACCGCAACAACATCAACGAGGACCGAAAGTCATTTGAAGCAGTTACTTTCGCATGATGTTGCTGTTTTTGGTGCATCTTGTGATTTGAGTGGACTATATCTGCCAACGAAACAGGATATTTTAAGATGTTTTTTTTTCTTGACCGAGTGTGCTAAACTGCAAAACAAAATGTTTTCGTATAAAACATTCGTACCACACGTAACAGACAAATTGATTGAAATTTGGAGTCAACTTAATGTTGAAATTCTAACAAAAAAAAGTGTTGTTAGAAAATTGGGTACATTGATTGAGAAGTATCAAATCGAAACTAAACATCCAAAAATCGCCACATTCAGAACGTTCGTGCAATCTACAAAAGAATTATTTTACATCAGCAAATGTCAATGTGACTTGAAGGCAGCATTATGCTCATGTGGATTGATTCCAGATCATTTGAAAGAGTTCACGCGAGATCAGTCTAGAAGATTGAGATCATGTCAGAAGATTGACGATACCGGAATTCGAAGAGCCAGCACCAATGTCAACAATAATATCAACAAGTATTGAAGAGAGCCATTTAGCATATGAACCAAGTACTGATACAGATGAGCCAAGTTCAAATCCACAAGATGTTCCGCCAGTGATACGAGGACCGTATACTCCCAGATACGATGTTTCGAACTTCGCTGCGATGTGTGATCGATTTGGTGTGTCTGATAAAATAGCAGCAGCACTCGCAACATCTCTTATGCAAGACATTTACATAAAAGATGAACATGGCAATCCTATCATCATGGATAAAAATAAAGTGTGTCGAGAAAAAGCCGAAAGCAGACAAGAATTGCTTCTTAAGCAGTATGATGCATCCAATTTGATAGCATTTTCATTCGACGGCCAAAAAAATGATGCTTAACAATGGAAAAAATCAATGAGAAGTTCCATGCAAGGATCGTGAAAGAACCACATCTTGTTGTTTTGAAGGAACCAAATTCTCAATTGATAGGCTACACAAAAGTCGAAAATGAAGATGCTGAACACAAATTGATGACATTGAATGCATTCTTCGTCGAAAAAGAAATTGCTCTTGATGCATTAATCGGTATATGCTGTGATGGTGAGCCAACAAATACTAGCGTAAGAAATGGGATTTTGCATCGATTTGAATTGCATTTGAATAGACCGCTGCATTGGTTTGTGTGCCTTCTGCACTTCAATGAGCTGCCTTTTTTATCATTTATTTGACACTTTGGAAGGATCATCGACCACTGGACCACGAACAACAACCGGAATGTTGGGCAAACAAATTGAAACGTGTGAAAATCTTCCAATATGTATCATTTGTCATTTTTCTCATCAATTTTTTCCATTATTAAATGGTAAAATTGCATTTAATTGATCTAATTTCGTTTTTTCAGCTTGTACATGTATTCGAGATAATCGTGCTAAAGAACATGCCACCTGATTTAGATCCATTTGAATTATCCACCGATTCAAAGTACTTATACAAAATGGCCAATGCAAATTCAAATGGTGTCTTTCCTGGGGATTTGTCTCACATTAAACCAGGACCAATAGCACATTCATGTTGGCTTACCAAGAGCGAATAGATTGTTGCGGTTGTATGTGTCAAATGAAAATCCATCACGGAATTTGAAAATTCTGACAACATACATAATGAAAGTGTATGTGCCGATGCACTTCAACATCAAGTACTATAATTCGGTCTTCGATAGTTTATTATTTTACAAATTAATTTGTTGGACACAATATTTGGATTCAAATCTACGCGGAGTTGTGAATAATGTCATTAAAGACAATTCATATTACGCACATTCCGAAAATATTTCGTAAGCGGTGTTATTTGATGATAAAAAAGAGACACGAAACATCGCAATCAAGAAAATTTTACATCTTAGAGTTTATCAAAAACCTTTGATGAACTTCAATTGTACAGATTATACGAATATGATTGATTTAAATAAAGATGATGTCTTATTCGAACCACTGTTTACGCATAGCATTACGTATGATCATTTGGAACAATATTTAGAATATGATGATCCACCATTGCCTGTTCCAAAAATTCCAGTACACATACAGGCAACGGAAAGACATGTTCAATTGCTGGCTACCATTTCTAAACGTGTTTTAGAAAAAAGTTGACACAGTGTTATGGCAGTTACATCAGAAAGTCGTGTAAAATACCCCAGACTTGAAAGCAAGAAAGACTTTCAAAAATAACTTATTTCACTTTTCTTCCACTAAATTCATTTATTTTTTATTTTTTACACATGTTCTTATTTTTTAGGTTGAATTTCTGTTGAAAAAAATAAAATAAAGATCAATTTTACTGAAAAACTTTTTCTTGGAAAATAGACGAAAAATAGTTAAAATATGTATGAAATGGCCTCTGGCGGTGGTCATAGGTAAAAATCAAGATCAGAAATGAATTTCTCGACCCCAAAAACCCCCCATATACACATAAAAAAGATAATATAACGATGAATAAAAAATTGAATTTTGAATCAAAATGATGTTATAGGGAAAAAAATCATTTTTTGAAAAGTGGGAGACTCAAAAATCCAAAACCTATGGTTCTTTCACCAAAGTTGCTTAGAATTGTCCATAGAATCATCAATCATAGAATCAGGTCCATACAAATTGGCCCGCCCTAATATATATATATATCCAATTTTATTGGATATATATATATATATATATATATATATATATATATATATATATATATATATATGTATATATATATATATATATATATATATATATATATATATACACAATCAAATTAACCAAATCCCTCTGCAAATATTGTTGTTATTGGTAACAGAATGGCTTAGTTCTAACTTACACCTACTCTGCAACTAGTTAAAAATTTTATTTCTAATTCATAAGCCTCATCTTATTACCTCTCCCAAGGATGAGGCTGACCTATTTGCGAAGAACTTTTCTTCTAATTTGACTTTTGAATCTAATAGCTATACTTTTCCTGATGTCCCCGTTAAACAGGTTACCCCATTGTTGGACATCCGCATCCACAAGCAGTAAAAGAGTTTAATTAAGAATTGTCAGTCTTGCAAAAGTGTTTTCCAGAATGCTTTCTTTTCAATAATATCTAGATTTCTTAATAAGTGCTGGACTGAATCTTCCTGCTTGCTGGAAAATGACATATGGGCTTAAACTTTTTATCTGGAGAATATACTGACCCTCAAGCAATCTTCAGATCACTCCTCCCTACTATTAGCAAGAACTTTGAGTCTTTAATCAACAAATTTCTAAAATTTTATTTCGATTCTAATAACTTACTCTTTGACAAACAATAAGGATTTTATAATTCTTGTTTTCAGGCTGACTAGATAATTGCTGTAACTGAACGATTCATGCATTAAATGGAGGCAGTGACTCTATTTCTTGCTGACTCATTTTTATACTCCTGTCTTGACAAAAACATCTTCTCTTTTTGACTGCTTAGAACAGGTAGCTAATCTTGAATTTGATCTTACTTCTGTAACAGATTGGGGCTTGAAGTGGCTTGTAAATTTTAACTACAACAAAAACAAGTTATTTACAGCAAAAAACTATCGCAATACTGTCAACATTCATATATTTAAGAATAGCTTCTCACTGAGTCCACTTCTTTATGTCTTCTTGGATTATAGTTAACTACAGACTTCTCTTGGAAACCATATAAACAGTCAATTGAAAAGTTAGCATCTGCTAAGGTTGCTTCTCTTTATTGTGCTGGCCATTATCTTACTCCTGAACCCATTCTCTACCTCTACAAAATTTATAAATATATCTCTACAAATCGCTTATTTGTTCCTATATAAATACTATTGTATATTAGGGCTGGCTTTTCTAATGATGCTCTTTCTCTTCTAGAGAAGATCTAAAAAGACGTTGCAAATGTAGTTGGACTTGCTTCATCTGATAATATTAGGGTCATAAGTTCTTGTTTGAGATGTATTTTAAAACTATATGCACCTATTTTATTGTTAGTACATGAAACGTTATGATTTAATGTATTGATTCTAGTTTTCAATACATAATGTAATCTGCTGACTTATAATGTATTAAAAGCAACCCTAGGAATTATGGTCAGCATTCAACAATGCCAACCTAACTGCCAACCTAGAAGGGTTTGAGGTTGGTAAAAAATCACTAACCTTATTTTTATGTTTTATTGTCAAACCTTTCTTTTACATTTTTTCTGCCAACCTGATGTCGGCCTCACAGAGATTAAGGTTGGCAAACTAATGCCACCTGATTTTTCCTAATTCTGAAAGCTGTATAAGTCAGCAGATTACATTATGTATCAAAAACTATTATGTTGTTTAGTAGGTAGATCTAAAGACTTTTTCTATCCAGAATCGTGAATGTATATCATCTTAAATAATTTGACATTGTTAAGTGCCAATTAAAGAGCATTACTTTCACAATACTGTATTAAAAACACTTAACAACTACTACCAATCGGTCTGGATTTTTCAAGCTAAAAAGTTTTAAAATGCTGAATTTAACCCAAACAGTTTTCGAGAAAAGTAAAAAAAAAAACAAAGTTTATTTTTGTCACAATAAAAGTCCTTCATATCTAGATAATACATGGCCAAAACCAAAACTACTCATGGATGTGTGTACTGAAGTTCCTGTAGCTCCCTGTTTCAGTACAATGCCAGAAGTGCCATTTCATGCATATATGTATGTGTGCATTTGAGTATGTACTTAAATGTTAATAATCATTATTTATATTTATACTTAGCTAAACATAATCTAGTTAACATAAATTAATAAACCTGCAAATATCCCTTGAATCCATTTTATACTTTTGATTCTGTTTGCAATTGGAAATAATGACATAGGATCAGTTAAAAGAATATCAAACTGTTCAATTTCTTCCAACAAAGTTTCAGTTTCTAAAAAAAATACTGCAATATTTTACACATGTTTTCTTTAAAAATACTTTGAAACAAAAAACTTAGAAAGTCAGATTTCATTTAATAGATCAAACATTAAAGTTATAAATTTAATTGTGTTATTTAAACGAATATTGCTTTTTCATAAGATATGACTTAAAACTCTGTTGTGTGAAGCTATAAACCATTAAATATCAAACAGAATCTCTAAAGGTCTAATAAGAAATTTAGTTTATATTTCATTTTTCTTTTAATTTTGCTTTTGAAGTATAAAAAAACTGCTTACAAAAAAAAAGGCCTTCACCTTCGGCATCTATCTGGCTGAAGTTAAAAAAATATTTGGTAGTTTATACTTTTTAGTAACTTCAAAACATTTTATCATAATTATCAAGTTTTAGTATATTTAACATAACAAATGAAAAAAAAAAAAAGAATTCTTTTCATTAACTTAGTTATATTAGGAAACTTATTCAGATCTTTGAACATTTTTTCTTAGCTTCATTGCATTTATAAGCCAAATAAATTTTTTCTATAAAACATTATTTCACATTTATTTATTGTTTCACTTTTAAACACAATTTTTAATAAAACTTATTTTTTGTTTTTGAAACTAAAACAATATTAAAAGAACAAACTAAAAACATAAGTTTACTTCCCCTACTTTTCTTTACTTCTTTTCTTTATTTCCTCAGAAGAAGTATGAGGAAATAAAGAAAAGAAGCTAATATATATATGATTACTATAATTCTCATTCCCTAAAGAAACTTTAGATATACTTTCTGGAGTTCTTATGCTTGCTCAAACTGATTTTATTAACTTTTTAAAAATGGACAAGTTTTTTTACAAACTTTCTTTACATGCTTTAAAAACTTTTTCTTTATACTTATTTGTAATATTATTATATTTTTTCAATCAACTAGAGAAAAAAAATGAAAGTTCAGTATGAATACTTTTTAAAACAACTGACTGTATAAAAAGTCTTTTTTTTTTTGTATTTTTAATGCAAACGTGAGTTTTACTGCTTTATCAATTTTATTGGGGTACGAATTTTTTTTTAGGGTACATATTAACTTAAACATTTCTTCTTCAAGTTCTTCTCTGGAGCTTTGAGATTTTCTTTGAGAGTTAATATGATGCTCTAAATCTCAAAAACTTAAACCCTGTATTAGTCAAACAGATTTTCATTGAATTTAGTATAAAATCATCTGTTTAGTCATGCCTTAGTTAAGTAAGACCATTTGTTAATTGGAAAAAAATAAAAAAGTACCCCTCGAGCTGGTTGAAACTACCCCAGCATTGGGGTACAAATCAGTCACTTTGAGGCTTACTTTTAAAACAGTGGTAGATTTAACAAAAATCAATATTTTACATACACTGTTTTTTTAATTTGTTTATGTAAGTCCATTACTTATTATATTACTTGTAATGCTAAAAAAAATTTATCATTTCTCGCAAAAAATCATTTGTAAATTAAAAAAAACCCAGCTAAGTCGTCCAATGCTCCTCGTTTTCCCCTACCATAAGTAGAGAAATTCAATTTCAAAATTTTTTCAATGATTATACATACAACAAAATTTATACTACCAGATCCCATCTTATTTGTATTTATATTTTTCCAAGAACGCACAAATTAAATTCTTTCGAGACTAGCATAAACTTTTTTTTTTTTTCTAATATTATTTAGGTGCCCCAAGACCTATTATATAATTTATTGGTACTTATAATTATAATTTAGCCAAATTTCTAAGAGACCTGTTATCTCCACTAACACTAACTGTGCTTTGCACAAAAAATTCAATTTTCCTCATTTAAGAAATAAGTCAAGTCAATCTCCACAAACATTTTTTAGAATCATATGATGTTACAAAACTTTATCTTAATTAAATCTTATTACCAATATTATATCAGTTGGATATATGAATATTCTAAGAATAATCTCAGTATTCAGAAATGCAGCTTCCATTTTATTTCCTTACGTTGTAAGTTTGTACAAATCCAAAAGGGACAACTCAGAAGCTTAATTATTAAAATGATCTTTTAATAATTAATTTTATTTTATATAAATTTTTAATGACTTCTGTGTATTCTTGCACCAGACAACCAACACAACATCAGTTTATCTTGATTGATTCTTTTAAAATACGAAATTTTCTATTCAAAGTACAAATTTTTTATTCAATTCCTGATAGTATTTAGCTCCTTTTTTTTTGTTCCAAAACACTCTATAGCTTTGCAGAAGCGGAGAAAACATTTCTTTAACAATACCTAAAAAATTGATTTTCATGGTCTAGCTGACCTGTCTGTAAATCTGAAGAGAAATGAAATATTTACAATAAATATTAGCATTTAGTTTTAAAGTTTGTTTGACTGATTTTATAAATGAGTTGATAGTCTATAAATTTAATCTAGCACTAGCATGTAGTGGTACTACATGCTAGTGCTAGATTAACAGAATCAAACTTATGATCAGTATCTAAAATAAAAATAAGTATAACTATTCTTCTTTATTACTTTTCTTCTTCTTATTATTATTATTATTATTGTTATTATTGTTATTATTAATGTTATTATTATAATTATTGTTATTATTATTGCTATTATAATTGTTGCATTTGCTGGTTCATAATGCAACCAGAACTCTTGTTAATCTCTTATTGTTGAATTAAATTTGTTTGTACATTTTAACATTAATACAAATGCTGTTTGTATACTTTAACATTAGTTTTTGAAAAAAAGTTGTAGTAAAAGCAAATAAAACCACTGTCAAGATGACAAAAAAATAATGCTGTAAACAAAAACTTTAATTTATTATAAAACTAAAATTAAAAAAAAAAAAAACCTTCCTTCTCTTGATTTTCTATTCTAGACAAAACTCTTTCTAAATGCTCTGGGTGCTTTATTTCATAAACTTTATATTCTGGAAGATAACTTGAGAGCATTTCGTGAATATGAGCAGTTGTATTAACAAGTAATGGGTGAAATAAAAGTGCAATTGATTTGTTCATTTTCAAAAACTTAAAAATATAAAGAAATTTCAATATAAAAAAAATATAACAAAAATATTATTAACTTAATCTTAATTAGAAAAAATACATTCGTAATAGTTGTAAGAATTATACTTAGACATACAACGTGCATAGTAATAATATGCAAGTCAATTGCATCATTATATGCACTATGCAGAAATTATTATTTAGTAAATACATATTTATCTAAATTCTTTATAGGTTTTTAACTTTTAACTAATTTTGCATTTAATAATTACGAAAAAATACTTATTAAAACTTTTCTCTAATATATACCTTAACTTTTTAAAAATACTTTATTTAGTAATTACATTAATTTTTCAATTTGGGTATTATTAATACCCAAATTGAAAAATTTATGTATAGTGTATATAAAAATTCATATAATACTATTAACTAAATAGTCTAAAATTACTTTTAACTCAGTTAGTAATGATTGATTTGTTAGGAAAAACAATATGCACTGTTCAAGATTTTGCGAATTTCTTTAAAAAAAAATTATAAACACAAGTTTAGGGTTTTGAAATTAAATTTTTATATCCCTTCAAGTAAACTTAATTACTGCGACATTTGATAAAATTAAAATAAACAAAAATAAAATATACACGCAAATTTGTTTCAATAAATTTACGTATTTGCGACAGCGTATATGGAGAAATATGTAATCCGGTAAATGTCGGGTGTCGTAAAATTACTCATTGGTAATATACAGTGGTAATACACACCAAAATAGCTTAAGGGCAGAGACAGCAAACCAAAACATAAAGGCATTGCCCAAAATATTTACAAATTTTTTTAACTATACTATATTTAATGTAAAAGAATCGTCCTGTGACGCCTGTGCTTCAAAAAATAATAGCATTATGTCAACTTAATATTATGAATAGTTATAACTACGCTATTAAACATTCTATAGAGAGTAAATTTACTGTTTCTAGCTAATACCTAGATTAGCATCTAGTAATTAGGTAGATCTAATAGCAGTACAATTCATTTTTTGCAACTCTTAACTTTGCAATCTGTTATAACAAAAAGTGCACTTGTAAAAACAACTCATTTATTTTACATTCATTTCAACAAGCTGTTTGGCAAAATTTTCCTTTTTAATTTTGTCCATTTGCTTTTTATGAATCCAAGAAAACATGTTGCTTTTTAGATGATGGTCTCATTAATTTCTATGTTTGCTTATTAGCAATTTTTTCAGATGTCGTGGCATTTAAAATTTCTAAAATTGTTGCGATTGGTGGGGTAACATTGTATTGATTGATAACTGCGGTAATTATTGGTAGCTTCTTCAGCTCATATTATATTCGAGATGTTAACAACATTAAAATATAGTATTCCCTAGCAAAACGGCGGAAAATCTTCCTTGCTCACCAATGAAATCAACATTCTTCTATTTTTTTACAGGTGTAAATCCATTCTGTTTGAATTTCTCATTTAAACTGCGCAAATTAGCATCAACTGCTTTGATTGGACCACTGAACACGAGTCAGTTTAAAATTCTCTGTAATTACTAAATTGAGACTCTCTACTAAAGAGTTTTTACGCAGTTCCAACGAGAAATTCAAACAGATTGGATTTACACCTGTAAAAAATAGAAGAATATTGGTTTCATCGGTAAGCAAAGAAAATTTTCCACCTTTTTTCTTTGGAATACTACTTTTTAATGTTTAAATTCCTAGAGACTTAAGGAATCACCCTTTGTCTTTGAGCAAATTCGGTTTTAGACTCATTGCTTTACTTAATTCCAATTTTTAATTCTGAATGTCTCACATCTTAAATGCAGTTCGCTGCTGCATCTCCTTTTCGAATAATCTTTTGTAATTGCTTTGAGTCTCTAGTATAGCAATTAGTACAAAAGCTGCTTGTAGTCTAAAAGTTTGGTGAAAAAAGTTGAGAAAATAATATTTTAACGCGTGCTCTTGTTTCTGCAGCAATCGCTTTGTCTTTCTGAAGGGTTTTTAATTCAGTTGCATAAATTGACTAAAAAATGATGGTAAAGTTATGAGCAATACTACATGTGCATCTTTATTAACCAGATTATTGCAATGTTTCACGCACTAAAAAATACCGAACTTGTCGTTCAAAAATTTTTTTTGCATTTTTGAAATTCATGGCAACAAAAATTGCATTTTTGTTGCTATGAATTTTATTACTGATGCTGCATCAAAACCAGTTTCGGTGCAGTATGAGATTTTGAAACCATCTTTTTTTGCCAATATGAGATTTTTTTTTCCCCATGTAGCAAAATGTATTTTGTGCAAACTGTATTTTTGTTATCACGTTGTATTTTCTGTTGTTATGCTTTTAAACGTTTTCAAATTAAAAAAGCGATTTTATTTATTATGAACATTATTTAAAGTTCTTTTAATATTTCAATCAATTGCAGAAAGATTTAAAATTGTTAAGAAATGAAATCTCTCTGCAGGTAGCTTCAATCTAACTCTTCTCTAAGGCAACCCCATAGAGTTGAAGAAGATCAAAACTATTTCTTCATGCCAAACGTTTTTTAATCAAACTGTTAATAAAGATAAATGCAAACTAATCAAAAAACTTCTTAGCCATAGCGTACGAACCCTTCGTAGCCATACGTGGAACAAAATACACAAGAAAATAGTTGCTTAAAGATGCGACATAGGAACGCTCAAATAATTAATGCTTCGTTTTTGTAATCTCCAATATATATGGAGAGAAAGAAAAGACATAATAAAATTAAATAATAAAACTTGTAAAAAAACATTATATAACATAAAAGCTCTAGATTTTCTAACTGTTAATCATAACTTCAAAGTGAATTTTAGTTAAGCTGTCTAGAAATATAAAACAGTCATTTTCTTCTAAAACGTTAAACTGCATAAGTCATTCATTTTGATATTACTCTATATATATATACTTGGATATCTACCCTCATAAATGAAGTCTATCCAATTAATTTTATTTATTTGGGTGCCCAAGAAGTCTTAACGGTCTCATCACAGAGCACCGCGAATGAGCATTTAATTGGAAGTTCACGCCTCTTTCCTAACCGATGTCGTAAAACTTGCCCAGAGGTGGGGTTTGAACCAAGGATTATTTGTTTTAGAGGCCAGTGCGCTACCACTGCGCCACGGCTGCTCGTATAATAACGTAACTTTTGATTTAAACTATCTTTGCATCAGTTGCCCATGTTGCATCCTCCAGCATTTTATTCTCACAAATATGCGTTTTAATTGGCATATTTAAATATCCAGTCATTTCATTGTATATTTTGCAACACATTTGGCTAAAAACTGATTGGCTAAACTGAGTTTATATCTCCTTGTATTCTGTGGATTCCCCTTGGATAAAGACTTAAATTGATGAGCCCTACCTAGATATTTTATTTCCTAACAACTATAAACTTTTCTGCAATTAGTTTTCTTATATTAAATGTTGCATTTTGCTATTTTTTCATTTAAAATATTCAGCCTGCTTTCGTCTTGAGCATTGTTATCTGCGTTGCCTGATTCAACATCTTTGATAATTGGTTTACTTATAACGTGACCATCATTTGATAATTTATTATTGATAATTATTTGGGTTTTCTCTTTGTATAAGTCCGAGGGCGGATTTAGGGTTAGGCTTGTTAGGCGTGTCGACTAACATCTTTTTTGGTAAACACTTTTTAATTAAAAAGCTTTTTAATTTAAAAAATATATATTCTTCAATTTTATTTTGTATGTAAATTAGCGATATCTCAGGAATTTTTATATGTATTAAGTCCTCATCTTGCTCGTTTTTCACCGGCTTCCGAATTTAAGAAATATTTTTAAAGTGCATTCTAATTTTGTTATCGGTAGCGTAATTTCGGACCATATTCGGCGCGCCTAACATGGCCCGTTTATTTGGCTGACGAGATTTCAAAATGGTATAAGTTCTTATTTAATGTTTTCCTTTTTATCCTCCGGTAACGTAACTTCAGGTCAAGTTAGGCAAAACATTTTTGTGCCTAACTTGGGCCGTTTATTCGGCAAACGAGAGTCCAAAAAATTATTAAGTTCATTTAAGTAGTGGTTTTTTTCATCGTTCGGCAGCGTAACTTCAGGCCAAGTTAGGCGCAAGTTAGTCGTTAATCAATTGTTTGTTTTATGTCGATTGCAGATTTTAAAAGAAAAATTTTTAACTGACTAAAACAAAAAAAAGACTAAAAAAAAAAGACTAAAATAAAAACATTTTCTTAGCGTGTCTTGCATTTCTTTACAGTCTGCAAGAAAATTAATTGAGAACGGTTGTATTGAAAATCTACAAACTGTTTATTCCGAATTGTCGTTAAAGATTAATTTCCTTCACAAACCAGATCTTTATGACTTATTGACTGTTCAAAAGTCAATAAAGAGAAAAATTTCTGTCGAGTGTGACATTCCGCAGAACTCAAGAAAAACTATGGTGTTGAAGTAAGCATTTCTCTATTTATTTCAAAAAGTAAAAGAAAAAATAATAGCAAAAATCCATTCTTTATATCAACTACAACAATAGAAATAATAATAATAATGATAAAAACAATAATAACAATAACAATAATAATAATAATAACATTAAAATAATAATAAATTTGACTTAAAATTGCTTTAAAAAGTTAGCATAGGCAAACAAAAGTTTTAATATATCTTTTGCTTTGATCTAATTGATTTTTTTTTTTTTAATCAAACATATAAATACTTAAATAAAATTTCATTTTACATTAAGTTGGATCTTTTTTACTGTGTATTAAAAAGCTTTATTCATTTTTTTTTTACAGATCTGAATCTACTGGTAATTGTTTATTTAGTTCGTTTTCTATTTGTCTGAGTGGAGATAATAATTTGGTAATGGATTTAAGAATTCTGACAGCAATTGATTTTTAAATCCCTCATTTTACATTAATCATCCATCGTTTGTCAGCTTGTGCTTAAAGTATCCAAATGAGTTTTCATCAATAGATAATTTGTTAGCAGTGTCTGTGTCCACACATTCTGTAGACTCAGGAAAACTAAAAGATGATCTTGTTAAGGAAGAAGCATTACATATATGTCAAGAATTCGTATGGTCTGGTTTTCTTTGCGTTCTTGCTTTTTCAACTGTGTGTTTTAAACAAGTTCAGTGTTACTAAATTGAACCTCGTATTTTATCTGCATCATCAAATGTTCTGAATTTATTGTTTTGAAGGATCATATGGAAGCGGAGGATCAAATCCTCCACTTCCATATAAACACAATCATTGTGTACCTCTAGTTTCAGATGAGAAATGCTCGAAGCGTAAACTTTTATGTAATAAATGTCGTAATTGTGCTAAACAATTAACAATTACTATGTTTACAGATAAATACAACACCAATCAAGAACCACCTATTCCATTGCTGATAAATCTTTTTTATATGAACTTAATAACGACAAATTTATAACATCCTCTCACAGAAATAGCGTCTTTGATTCTTTTATAGATTCAAAATATATACAAATATATACAAATTATATCAAAATATAATACCTTAACACGTTCAATCGGTAAATAGGATTTTATCAGTTTTGTTATTTTAAAAAGCTAAACCCGCGCCTGAAGTCAACCTTATTAAGCATAATTATTTTTCAATACTACGTTTTTGTCATTCTTTAGGCAGCGGTTATTTATACTTGAGTTACCTTACGTGATCCTATCCATGGTTACCGTTTATGATCCTATCCATGACTTTATAAGCTTGAATAGATGCAGTCGTGGTGCAGTAGTTAAACTTTAACTTAAAGTTCTGGCTCAGAACCAAAAGGTCCGAGGCTCGACGCCGACTCTAGCCAAGGAAGCGGTATTGGTAAGGAAGGAGGCATGAACTTCCTAGTTAAATGTTCTTCCACGGTGCTCTGTGACTTTTGAGAAAACTCAATTTAAAATCGTCTATAATAAGTATAATCTAATTTGTATAAATGTAAACATCAGTAATGA
Organism: Hydra vulgaris; assembly: GCF_038396675.1. NCBI lineage: Eukaryota > Metazoa > Cnidaria > Hydrozoa > Anthoathecata > Hydridae > Hydra > Hydra vulgaris. The sequence goes on from NC_088926.1 coordinate 31,976,829, forward strand.
TGATTACATTTATACAAATACATTAATTAGGTAATCTAATTATTAGTATAAATTGCGCATTCAAACATGCAGCGAGTATCTGTCCGCTTTCACTATGCTATCTTTTTAACTCGACTTCTTCTGACTTTCACTCTAACTTACTTCGTTCTTCTTAAACTCACTTACTCCTGGTCAGCGTAGCGGGTGACGATGCTCTTTAGTGAGTTGAACTTATCTTCGCGGACCTGGGTATGTGGCCTCTATATGGCAATTAGCCGTTGGAGGATAAACCACAATACCCTATTTAAAATCGTCAAATCGCAACTGATCTTAATGATAATAATATTATCAAAGTTTAAATAGTTCCAATACAACTCGTTTGTAATTAGAAACACGCACTCGTGCCATTTTCTTTAAAGCATATACTGCTAGTACTATTTATTAAAAGACAAAACACTTTGCGTTAGTATCAATTATAAATTATGCTACAAATTTGAATTATATAGAATATTATATAAGCACAAAAAAAAAAAATTAAAAAAAAAAAACAACAACAACCGAACTTGTTAGTTATTAATGATCAATTTTTTCTTAAATGCGTAAGCAACATACGCAACCATATAAAAACATTCGAAAAATATATATCGTGTGGATATATATTTTTCGGATATATATATATATATATACATATATTCATATATATATATATATATATATATATATATATATATATATATATATATATATATCGTGTGGATATATATATATATATATATATATATATATATATATATATATATATATATTTATATATACACATACTTTATTACAAAATAAATAAAACAAATGATTATGAATATAGATTAAGATTTTATAAATAAAATTATACTAATATTTTCTGTTTTGGAATATAAATAAATGTTTACTAAAATTCATAAAATTATTAAGATATTTAAAATTTTAACATTAAATATGCAACTTTATCATTTATAAAAACCTTAAGAGATAATTCTTCACTATTAATCTTAACATTACACACTTAACATGTACAAGAAGATGTTTTTATATCATAAGTCCATTCATTACTCCAAAAGCCTGCACATAGAAACGCTCCAGGGCCTTTAGATAAAATTTCTGAAGAAAATATCAAATAGTCAGGTACAAGATTTGAAAATGGTGACCGGGTCATTGGAGGAATAGTAGGAAACGATGATCTGAGTACAGTAGTGCGAATATTTTCTGCACTTTGAGCAGTGAGAAAAAGAATTAGTCGATTATTGTGAGGTAATAGATATAATGTTGATATATTTTCTCCTTTTAAGTGACACGGGCCTAAATTAAAGTAATGGTTTGTATTATTAGATACAAGTATAATTATAATTAAAATAACAACTGAAAAATATTAAATAACAATAAAGAAATAATACAAAATTAATAAAAAGTAAAATAATTTAAAAATACAATTTATTAACTATTATATAATTTTCCTTTCGTTTTTATATAGATTATTGAACATACTCGCGGATACAAACATCGAACGGACGCCTTAATCAGGCAACAACGTCTTCTTTTTACTTAAATAACAATCTAAAATACAAACGTTACAGACGCTCTTTATTTTACAACATAAAGAGCGTCTGTAAGATATCTTCAAAAATATGCTTTTTTCATTGAAATCGAGTGCGCATTAAATAAAACGCAATTAAGGGGTCGTCCATAAATTACGTCACGCTCTAGTTTGCGTCACGCTGAACGTTTGTAAAAAATAATTGCTTTTGAATGTCATCAAATCGTTTAATTGTGTTTTGAATTGTCCTATATATTATGCACTGACGTATTCTAATACTTCGTTCTCTAATACAATATTAGAATATGCCAGTTAATTAACAATACGCTAATTTTAATAGTTTTTGTGGAAGACTAAAAGATGCCCTGCATAGTTACTATACCATTTACTTGTTATAAACATTAAATATGATTCTTAAAAACCTCATTTTTACTATTACCCATTACTCATTAGGTAGATATTACTCATTAGGTAGATATTACTCATTAGGTAGATATTACTCATTAGGTAGATATTACTCATTAGGTAGATATTACTCATTAGGTAGATATTACTCATTAAGTAGATATTACTCATTAGATAGATATTACTCATTAAATAGATATTACTCATTAAGTAGATATTACTCATTAAGATTGTATACTGACGTCTAACTAAAAAGTGTATACTGACGTCTAACTAAAAAGTGTTTACTGACATAATTCAGCAACTACTTTAACTCTTCCAAGGATTGAATAATCTTCAAATTTGTCATTAAGTAGATATTACTCATTAAGTAGATATTACTCATTAAGTAGATATTACTCATTAAGTAGATATTACTCATTAAGTAGATATTACTCAAAACTAAAAAGTGTTTACTTAATTCTAACATAACTATAGCAAGTAAAGTTACTAGTCTAAAAGTTTACTAATGTAAAACTAAAAAGTAGGTCATTAAAAACGTACTTAGAGTAAAAGTTACTGAGTTACTTTTTAATCAGCATGGGTGGAGTAGAAGATTCTAGTATAGTTAAAAAAGCATGGAAAAATAAATCTCAGTTGAGTTGTTTTTAATTGAAGGAAGATCTTCACAAGTTAAAGTGCAAAAGCAATAAAATTAAAATCAGATGATTTTAGTGCTGATTATTTTACAACAACTTACAATGTTACTAAAACCACTAAATATGACACGAACTGTAGATTCAGTAGAGCATTCTTTTGATAAATCAGACTAATTACAATAATAATTATAATTATTGACATAATTCAGCAACTACTTTTACTCATCCAAGGATTGTAACTCTGCAAATTTAAAAAGAAAAGGAACTCTTCAAATTTGTCAAGGACATTTATTTATACCTTGCATTTAAAAGATTATTATTTATCAGCATTTATCAGATTATTATTACTCATTTTACCATCAAATTTTTCATATAAAGCGTGTACACAAAATAAATGTGAAAGAATAAGCACGTCATTTTTTTTCAGTGGTTGTATTAATCTTTATAATTATTTTGTATTTTGTTTACAACGTGTTGTGGTTTCAAAAAAATATGTTAGTTTTTGAATTTAACTTGAAATTAGTTTTAAAAATGACAAAAGAAGAAGACGTAAGAGAAAAAATTATGCACAAATATTTACAAAATCCTAATAGTAGCTACAATTCGATAGCAAAATTGTTGCAAATACATCCATACACCGTTAGTCGTGTTATTTAACGTTTTTCTCAAACAAAATCGATCAAACGCAAATCTGGTGGTGGAAGAAAGAACGTTTTAAAGATATAAAACTAATTAGAAAACTTGTTAACAGTTTTAAGAACCCAACCCTTTCACTAAGGGAACGCGCAAAAATATATGGATTTTATTATAGTTTTGTTGCAAAAGTTAGAAACAAACATGGTTTTCATTCTTTCAAAGCATTAAAAATGCCCAACCGTTCTAAAACTCAACAAAAAAGTGCAAGAACCCCCTGCAGAAAGTTGTATGACAATTTAATTTTTAAAAATTTCTGTATTATTGAAGACGATTAAACTTATATCAAAAAGAGGAAAAGCAAAAAAGAAATTTAAATACACAAAGCATGACAAGTTCACTAAAAAAGCTTTGATTTGGCAAGCTATTTGCAGTTGTGGCAAAAAAACAGCACCTTATATTTCTCAGTCCACACTTTCTGGTCAAATATATGTTAAAGAATGTTTACAAAAACGCCTTTTACCTCTCATTAAATCACACATTAACAGACCTGTGTTCTGGCCTGATTTAGCTTCAATTCATTATTGTAAACTAGCTATGGAATGGTATAAAAAGAATAATGTGAAATTTGTGCCTAAAACAAAAGACCCTCCAAACTGCCCAGAATTGAGAGTTATTGAAAAGTACTGGGCTATTATTAAAAAACAAAAGCAACAAAAAAAAACAAAAAAAAAGCTTTGCAGAAGCATTAAAGATATTAAAATATCATTTAAAAAAGCATCAAATAGTTTTGATTCTTATTCTGTGCGCAAGCTTATGGGTAAAGCAAAAGCTCGAAATTTTATTAGATTCCCACAGGAATAACTAATTTTTTTTTTAATGTTTGATCTTCTTATATTATTGTATTAAAATTATTACTTGGTTCGAAATAAAAATCGAGAAGTACTTTTTTTTAGTTGTTTTTCTACTTTCACATTTATTTTGTGTACATGCTTTATATGCTTACTTATGAGATTTCTTAAAGCATTCTGAGCTTGATTTTGTAGGATTATAAATTGTTTGTTTTTGATGCAACAGAAAAAAAAGAGATTACTTTTCTAAATTTTAGATGATTTCTTTTTTCGATTCAAGCATAGTAACCTTTTTTTAAATTTTAATTTTTCCCTACTAAAATACATATAACATATTTTAAACTTTAAATACTATTTACAAAAATAAATACATTGTAATTATAAATTTAAATTAAAACTATTTCCCTTCTATTGGGTCCTTTTAAATAACTAGTCTTTTGTAGGTGTTGTTTTATTAGGTGATAATGCACTAGGAGCAGTGCATTATCACCTAATAAAGCAATTGAAAATATTTTGAAAATTTTATTTATTTAACATTGTATACAATGTTAAATGATTGTATAATATCACTAAGCTCAGTACTACGTCTAATTCTTGGTCTGTCAATCTAATTCAAAAATAGTATTTTATAAAAAATCTATATCTTTATATGTATTAATCATTTAAATAAGTTTAAAGTCATATACTTGAGAAACTTTACTATCCAGTTTGAAAGATAAGTGTTTGATCCCTTTTCCAGCAAAAAGATATTTCTTCTACAACTTGAACAAATTACATCTGGACAGACATTAAACTCTGCATTGTACTCAGGCCAAATATACTCCTTGATTTTATTTGCTACAGATGGTCATACTTTGACTAAAGATTTTGAATATTTACCTTTTTTTCCCAAACAAACTGCACAAACAGGCTGTTTTAAATCAGTCATCTTTACCGTATGATGTTTTTTACTTGAACCATTTCAAAACTATTAAAGAAAAAGAAGCCAAAAATAGCGGATTGCATTATTTTTGAGGCTTAATTTTTTAGGTTTTTCTAACTTTTAAAGACTTAAAATACTAACTCGTCTGATCGACTTTAGATTTGTTCTACACTTGAAAAAGACTTACACAAACTGCATTTACTTTAAAAAAAATTAAATTAGAGGTGGGGAGAAGTTGAACATGACGGTCTTTATGGCTCACAGTGTGTAATAACTGGTGTTAAATGTTATTAAAAATTTTAAATTCTAAAAATCATGGTATATTACTTCAAATGTTAATTTGTAGTAATATAACATGATATAATAATGAACATAAATTATAATATAAAGTATTGACAAAAAAAGTCAATATAAATATATATGCAGCCTCAATGTTATATATATGTAACTTAAATAACATAAATTTATTTTTACCAATCCTCAATCCACTGGATGTGAAGTTAATAAGTTTTCTTAATCCCATTTGTTTAGTACAGTTTTCTGTCCCAATTAAAATCATGTTATCTAAGATAGTATCAGGCAGTACATTAAGTCTTCTAATCAAAACAGTTGTATCAGAAGTAGACTGGAAAAGATTTGAAAGAAATATTGCCGAATTTAAAAGAGCTGACGATTCTTCATTATTTTCATTATCACCTAATAAAAAAGAAATATTTTTCAGTCTTTAAGAAGTGGGAATTTGACAAATTTGCACTTAATACAATGAGGTGCCAAAATCTTTGTGATAAACTAAAGTCTTTTTAAAAAATGATTTTATTCTTAAGAACTAGTTTTTAAAATTAAGCATATATAAAATTACATATAGATATATGAAAGGGGTTTTCAGCAATTCTTCTTGCTGGACCATAAGTAGAGATATCCCTTTCATAAACTTTTCCTTCACAAACATTCCATGTCCCATTAGTTAAACATAGAAACCATGGTAACTCTAAAAAAAAAAAAATAGTAATGAACATAACATTAATGTTAATACATTAAATCATCAAATATATAAGAGGCTACAAAAGTGTTGAAAGAGTTACCAAAAGATGGAAAGAATTTAAAAAGGCTGGGAAGAGTTACCAAAAAATGGGAAGAGTTAACAAAGGCTAGGAAGAGTTAACAAAGGCTGGGAAGAGTTAATAAAGGATGGATTACAAATCAAAACAGTAAGCCAAATACATATTTCATTTATTATTTTTTTCATTTTCATTTTAATTAAACTAAACAATTTGCTAAAAAAATTTTTTAAAAAAAGGGTCTTTTTTCACAGAAAATCTGTGAAAAAAAGACCCTTCAATAAATGTTGCTCTATTCTTCTATGATGTTCAGTGTCTTGGTGTTCACTTAAAACTATCTTCTATCTTAGTGTAACACTTAACACTAATCTTCTTAAAGCATATTAAAAACTACACACGCACAATCACACACACACACACATATCTTTGATAAAGAAATACAGCAATAAAACAAATTCAATAACTTTTTTGCCTACATTATAATTTTTTTTTGTACTCGCAAAACATGACTTAAACCAATTAACTTAATTGATTTCAATTATTGTGTAATGCATTAACTGTTTTAAGTAAGTAAAGGTCAAATCATGTTGTAAACTTGTTATGCATTGTGTAAGACGTTTACAGGCCTAGAGAATTCTGGCATACAAACGAAAGATCTCAATTTTCTGTTTTTTTCATTTTTTTTACATTGTTTAGCATTAAAATTATTATCGTTAAGTCCTAAAATTTATAGCTGTATATTAAATTTATATATTAATTTATGTCAAATATACATTATTATGTCAAATATACATAATTCTTTTAACATCTTATGCACATATAATGTTAACATCAGCGCTATTATTAAACTTTGTTTTTTCATAGTTAATTTATGACACATAAACATTTTAAAAAAACACTTAAAAAAATGTTTTTAATGTCAATGGTAATTAAGGGCAGTTTAAGTTAAATTGTTGACTTGGTGATCACAACAAATTGAAGTGTCCATACTCAAATAAAGCTTACACTTAGAATACAATCATCTGTTTTTTAAATTCTAATTTTTTCCATTAATTTAACCATAAAATTATAATTAAAAAGTTGATTATAATTTACAAAATCAAGTTCGGTGTCACTAATAGTTACAAATAAGTCAATAGAGTGACACCTTAATAGAAATTTAAAAGAAAAAAACAAAAAAAAACACCCATATTATTATATACTATAACTATTTATAAAATTTATATTTATACTAAATGACCAAACATAAAATAATTTTAAAAAAGAAAAAAGTAAACTAAAAGTAAAAAAAAAAAAAGTCATTAAAAAAAAAAGGGAAAAATATTAGGTATGATTAACAACAACAACAACAACAACAACAAAAAGAATAAATGAATCAGATGACATGAGAGAGAATAAATGTATGGGATTACACAATTTTCAAAAAGATATGCTTAAAAACACAAAAATAAAAAAGAGCAAAAAATATGAAAACATACATAAAGAGATCAAAAACTTATACATTTTTACATACAATATTAAACTCTATATTATAGGTAATAATTATATTAATTAATATATTAATTTAACAACGGCAACATAAATAAAAAGCGATAACAACACAAACATTACGCAACAAAACTCAATTGACAGAAAAAAATGTAAAAAAAAATACACAGCATTTTCACACACAAAAATACACAATATATAAACAATGTAATATATTAATAAAATTTAAAAATTGTTTTTCTTCCTTTCAGTCTTTTTTCTGGCAGGAAAGTCTGTAGTTATTATTATTTTTTTGCTTTTTGTTTTTATTTACGACTTGTACTATGTTTTTATTTGTTTCGCTTTTTTCTTGTTTTTTTTTATGTATATACATTTATATATATTTACATACAAATATATATGTGTGTGTGTATATATATATATATATATATATATATATATATATATATATATATATATATATATATATATATATATATATATATATATATATATATATATATATATATAGACGCACACACATATATATAAATACACTTTAAAACATTCCAACATTGTGCTAAAACTTCGCTTTTTGACTTTATGTTCAAAAAAGCAAAAAGTTCAATCAAAAAATAGAAATAAATTTTTTTTAGGTTTACAGTATCAAGTTGATAAATGCAATAAATCAACAAGACATATAAATATCGGATCAGATGATGAATTCTACTCCATTTGAATGCAGACTTATAATCATGTTACACACCACACCAATCACACCAACTCTATTTGATGCATTAAATGCTGAAACCTATCTGTACACATAAAAAAAATTACCCACATTTAACTACAATAATAAAAATCTGTTGAATAAATAACAAAACACTAATGTCTAAATTATCCAGCTCAAATGAAATATTCTATCATCAAGATTGTATTGCTTTATATTTAATCACATGAACTTAAAAAAGTTAAACTATTTAAAATACAACAAAGCATTCTTGCTTTGGTTACCTACCTTGGTTTGGCTTTTGAATTTCAAACTCATCAACATATATATGTTTTTGATACCACATCACTGGATCAATAACTGGCTCTGTAACACGTATGCAAAGAAGATTTATTGTTGAAATATGAACTTCCTTTTCTTTTATTTCAATTTTTAGTTCAGACTTCAGCATTGGAAATTTTTGCTGAATGACATAAATTCCTCTACCTCCTGAAAAATATGATGATTATTATTAATTGCATTTATTCTGCCAATTAGTTCAATTAATTCAATATTTATTATACTTAATTTTGTTAAATTTTTGTTTTTTGCATGTCTTTTTTTTTACATTTTAATAAGCATTTCAATTTACTGTTTTAAGCATGTCAAGTTTTCAATTTGCAAAAATTTTCTATATCTACAGTAAAACTTTGTTTACACTGTGCAAATTTAGAAGCTGCCTTCTGACATATATATATATATATATATATATATATATATATATATATATATATATATATATATATATATATATATATATTTTTTAAATCTAATCAGAATCATTCATTAATCAGAATATTCTACATGAGCCACAAAAAAATACCATTCTCTGCTCTGCAAAAAGGTCTTATGGAGAAGTATGTATATATGTTACAAACTGATGGTTGATGTAGCAATTTTAAGCATGCTTTCTTGTATTTTACTGGATTGTCAATTAAATACCAAAACTTGGGTGTTTGATGGTCTGCAAATTTGATAGTTCATCAAATTTGAGTATAACACATCGCTCAATAAGTCCGTAGGATGACATATAGATGGCAACACAAATACCAAATCCGTATTGTTTTTAGAAAGTACCAACCTTCAAACGATATCTGTCAAAGTTTCATGACAATCGGACCATTATTTACCAAGTTAGTGTGTGAACGATTGAATCAACTTTTGTGAATTGAAAAAAATGGAAAAATCAGAATTTCGTGTGCTCATTAAGCATTGCTTTTTGATGGGAAAAAACACGGTGCAGACCAAACAATGGCTTGATAAGTGTTATTCGGACTCCTCTCCATCAAGGCAAATGGTTGAAAAGTGGTTTGCTGACTTTAAACGTGGTCGTACAAACACCGATGATGCTGAACGCTCCGGTCGCCCAAATTCGGCAGTTACTGAGGAAAACATCAAAAAAATCCATAAAATCGTCTTATCCGACCGCAAATTGAAATTGAAGGAGATTGCCGAGGCCATAAAGATATCAGAAGGCAGTGTGTTTACAATATTACATGAACATTTGGGTATGAGAAAGCTTTGTTCGAAATGGGTGCCGCGTTTGCTAACACCGGACCAAAAACAACAACGAATCGATGATTCTGAAGCATGTCTGGCACTATTTCACCGAGATAAAAAGGATTTTTTGCGTCGCTATGTCACAATGGATGAAACATGGATCCACCATTTCACTCCTGAGTCAAATCGACAGTCGGCTGAGTGGACACCAGCGGGTGAAAGCCGCCCAAAGCGCCCAAAGGCTCAAACTTCTGCTGGCAAGGTTATGGCCTCCATATTTTGGGTTAGCCATGGTATATTGTTCATTGATTATCTTGAGAAAGGTAAAACGATCAACAGCGAATATTACATGGCATTATTGGAATGATTGAAGGCTGTAATTGACGAAAAGCGACCGCACATGAAGAAGAAAGAAATTCTCTTTCATCAAGACAATGCACCGTGTCTTAAGTCAATGAAAACAATGGTAAAAATGAATGAATTACACTTCGAATTGTTGCCCCATCCACCATACTCGCCTGATTTGGCCCCCAGCGATTATTGGCTGTTCTCAGATCTCAAAAGGATGCTCCAGGGAAAGAGATTTGGATCGAATGAGGAGGTCATCGCCGAAACTGAAGCATATTTTGAAGGAAAAGATAAATCGTTCTACAAACATGGTATCAAAAAGTTAGAGAAGCGCTGGAATGACTGTATCGCCTTAAAAGGAGACTATGTTGATGAATAAAATCAAATTATGTCAAAATGTTGTTGTTTTATTAGCTATCCTACGGACTTATTGAGCGATGTGTTAAAATACATATTCTACATTGTTAACTTTTTGGAAAATCCTTAAATAATGAACATGTTGAAATAAGATTTAAAAGTTATCAGAACAGAAAAATAATGTTATTATAAATATTATATATTATTGTTAGAGATTTAAAGGAACAATATAGTTAAATATAAGTCAAGAAAGTTTCTAAACTTTTACCAGAATTACTTGCTCACAATTACAATAACCATTTGTAAAAACAAATGACTAAAACTATGAAAATATTTTTTATACATCATTGTTTATAAATCATTGTTTTTCAATATTTATCAATTTTTTTGAAAAAAGTGCATATCTGCTAAATACAGGTTTATTGATCTTTTTTTCAAAAAATAGGGACTATATGATCTTAAAACCTGACATGACAGAGAAAAACTGAGATCAGTTTTGGATTCTCCAAATAGTTAACAAAAAACTATTTTTAATGTCATTTAATTGAAAAAAAAAAAAAAAAACTTAAAAAATCACCTCACTGAAAATGAAATATTAGGAATATATAAGCAGAAAAAAAAAGTTCAAACTAAAGAATAAAGAATTAAAGCAAAAACTTAAAATTGTATAAGGAAACAATTGAAAAAATTAGAAAAAAAATATTAAAAAAAATTAAACCATTAAAAGATGCAGGATTGAATACAACAAAATGAAAATTTCCAAAATTTCTTCTTTCTTCTGCCTTTGTGTATTTCAATTTGCCATTTGCTTGGCTGCAACTTTCACGAGAGCATTCAGAAGCTAAAAGACAGATATTTGTAAAAATGTTTTAAATTATGTAGTTGTTAATGTTATTCTGATGTTTACAAAAATGTTTCTTATATTCTTTATGATGAGTATAAAAATTGAATTAAACTAATGAATGACCTGATGTATTAATGACACAATGAATGAATAAATGACATGTATGTATAAATGTATAAAAATAAAATACTTTTATGGAGTCTCTCAAAATTATTAACTGCATTTGTAGCAAATGATCTAATTTGAAAGTCATTGGTTACACCACCATCATTTGGCTTATTGGTGTCCCACCACCAGTGTTCTTTTCCTTTTTAAAATAACAAATAAAAGTTTTGTCCATTTATTTAACTTTTATAAAAACTTTTAAACAGATTTTAAAAGTTAAACACTTAAAACCTTTTATTTCATTGTAGGTCACATTGACATCATTTGCTTTTAATAAACGAAACATTCTTCGAGAAAAATATGGATGAACTGTTTTATCATCAGCACCGACACGTATCATCACATAAATTCCCTGGATACAACATAAAGAATATCAAAACACTTTATTAGAAAATAATATTTGTACCAAAAATAATATCACTTTCAAGTTTTAAAATTTTAAATAAAAAAAGGAAAACCTTCAAATTTGATGCATGCTTATCTGCATGATTTTCATTTATGCATGCCTCTTGTACAAGTTTAATTGCAGGATCAATATAACTAATTGAAACATCAAAATGATAAAAAAGATTTGAATCCCCATAATCTTCTTTACTTAACCATCCAGCACCAGAAATAACAGCTAATGCACGATCTGGGTTATGTACCGATACTTGCCTAAATATATATAGGTATAAAAAACAAAAAAAACAGTTTCAAAATATATTTAAATGAAATAAGGACAATGTCTTAAAGTTTACTTTTATTTTTTTTCAGATTTTAAATTTAAAAACTTAAATTTGAACTCTAGGTGAAACTGACTACGATTATTAGGTTTAAGTGACCACAGATTTTTTTAATTTTAGCTTTTGTTTTTAGTATAAGATCAGCTTGTTATTATGCATATGTATTCTATTAAGAAATGTGAGGTTGAGGTTCAATGGTGAAGAAATAGTGGAGTAAGAAGTGGGGAATACATGCATAATAGTTTACAAAAAAATAAAAAATTACATTTTAGAACTTTAAATATGCAATGCAAAATAAGACAAATAATTGTTTATATATTTAGGAAATAACAAACTTGACTTACTGTCAATTGTTCTTGTTTAAAAAGACGATTTATGCTAAATAACTAAATAACTTAAAAATAAATATAGATTTTATTTGGGTATTCTTTTTACAGCAAAATGATATTTAAATAAGTATTTTTTAAATATAATATTTTATTAAATGAATTTATTGTATAATTTATAAAGGTCAACCAATCAAAAAAAAAAAAAATTTTGTGAATTTTCTTGGTAAATTATGAGTATTTAGTTTGCAAGTAGATAAATTTCTAGTAAAAAATGAATTCTAAAATTCATCAACTTTATAACTGGTCGCATGATTGGGGCAAGATGACATTTATCTCTCCAAAAATTTATTAACTTGTAACAATTTTAACTACTTTACCTAAAGTATTCCAAAATCGAACAGGCTTTGCGAAAAAAGTTGCACTTGTATTTTCTTGCATAAAAAAATTATTGACATCATGTTAACAATATTTAGAAAAATCAACTGGTATTTTAAATTACAAGCTATCTATATGTTGAGTTGTTGTATAAAAAGTCATTATTTCCAATCACCATGTTGCCCTATCTTCCTCTATAGATAATAATAGTAATAGTGCATATATACATATATACATATATATATATATATATATATATATATATATATATATATATATATATATATATATATATATATATATATATATATATATATATATATATATATATATATACTCAACCACTCAAAATGTGTTCTATATAATAAAATAATACTAGAATTCTTCAAAAGTATATTGTGTTGGGTCTTAAAAAAAACGAAATTATATAAAAACTTAAAAAATAATCACCATTTTATAAAAAAAAATTATTTTGGATTTCACTAAAAAATGACATTTTTAAACTAAAAATTAAAAATATGCATTTTTACAAAAAAATTTTATAAATTTTTTTTCTTAATGTTTTTTATAAAATGATGATTATTTTTGAAGTTTTATCTAGTTTTGCTTCTTTTGAGACCAACATGACATACTTATACATATACATGATATGTTTAAGGGTCTTGAGCTACCCCTAAAAATATTTTTTTTCGAAATTAATTAATTTAAAATCAAATTTCGAAATTCTAGTATTATTTTATTATATAGAACACATTTTGAGTGGTTGAACAGACATTTAAAAAAAAAGTTGTTTTAAGGACCAGCCTAATATATATATATATATACATATAAATATATATATATATATATATATATATATATATATATATAAATATATATATATAAATATATATATATATATATATATATATACATATACATATATATATATATATATATATATATATATATATATATATATATATATATATATATATATACACACACACACATATATATATATATATATATACATACATACATACATACATACATATATATATATATATATATATATATATATATACATACATATATATATATATATATATATATATATATATATATATATATATATATATATATATATGTATATATATATATATATATATATATATATACATACATATATATATATATATATATATATATATATACACTTCTAAATTGTTAGAATTTCATAACCCATAAAAGTTGACTCATAGCAACAGCTCATATGCAATGAGGGAAAAGAAAACTGCTGTGTTAAACACTTGTTCTGTTATTTATCTATCATTTATTTGAAGCTCAAAAAAATCTTATATCATTGAAACAATGATATAGGGTTAGAGACCAACACCAAAACAAACACTTACAAATTTTTAATATATATAACAACTATTTAAAACATATATATATATTAATTATGAAACATAAACTTTGTATAAAATATATACAAAGCAGTATGATAAGTATTTAGTATTAATAATAAATAATAATACAAAAAGTAGAATGATGAAAAATTAAAATACAAAAATCAAATTACCAAGCCCCATGACCACCCATTGAATGACCAGCAAACACAATTAAATCTGAGTCAGCACATTTAGAAAAGTACCCTGAATATTTTAAGGTAAGCATTGAAAGTTCTTTAACAGATGTAAGGGCTGTAAGTTCTCCTGGACCTTCCCAATTGTGAGCACCATGACGTGTTGGTGCAAGCAGCCATAATTTATCAACACCAAACAGAAATTTTCCATTTTTCATATATTTGTAGCTGTCTGCCTGATTTTGTGCAGTAACTCCTGTAAAATTATATTATTAAAATCAACTCAAAACACAGAGTTAAAATGGCAAAACAAGAAATAGAGTTAAAATAAAATGATAGGTTTTATTTTCTAATTAACCATAATTACTTATTTGATGTTTTAGCAAACATCAAATTGTAAAATAATTAAGCTTTGACTATTGAAACATAACTTATGCAAAAGTTTTAAACTTATAATTTTGTAAAGAGACAAGACAAGAAATCAAAAGAAAAATCGATATATAGTAGGTAGTTTTTATTTACTTTCAAGGAAAAAAATGTCAAAAATGCAAATCTTGGTAGTTTATATGCAAGCATAGATAAAAAAAAAAATTATGCCTGAACTTTATTAAATGATATGTTTTGCTATTATTGATTAATTAAAGAAAAATAATTTTTTTTCTTCTAATTTATTTAGTATGACATCATAGGAGCAGTTAATTGCCTATGATGATATAACAGTACTTTTTAAATTGGGAATAAAAAGCAAAACTGTTAAAAATTCTGACGGTTTTTATTATTTTACATGTTAAATGGAATGCGCCTATATCAAAATTTTTATTTTATAACTTCAGGATGATAACTTTTAAATCATTAAAGTTAAGTATGTCATCATAGGCACCTTTTCCTTAGAATACCTTTTTTTTTAATTGTATGTGTTAATTTGGAATTACTTAAAAATCGTTATAATAATTTTCAAATATTTATAAACTTTTTATCTATTCAATTTTTTAAATTCTATATGGAAATTCACCTTCAACAAGGCTAACCATGATAGAAGTTAGGACAACAAGGTAAATCACTATTGAAGTTGCCAGTTACACTCCTACTACTAGTTACAGTTACTAACAATGATAAATTTTTATTTAAAAACAAAAAGGAGTCAAAGTAAAAAAAGTGTACAAGACACAAGATTGAATTATGGCAAAGTGAAACAAGACATAATAATTAAGACATAATAACTTTTTGAACAGTAGCCATTTTATTATTGATAAACATTCTACTTTTAAAAATGGTAAACTAATAAATCTTGTTAATTGTTTATTTTATAGCAATACAATAAAATATAAATTACAATAAAAAAGATAAAGTATTTTATAAAGTGTTTGAAATTTACATTCAACTCACAATTTGCAACTCAACTTAATGTTTACTAATGTCAAAATACTTAAATGAAAAAGATTTAAAGAAAAATTTGCTATAAACTATAAATTTATAAACTATAAATTTATAAACTATAAATTTATAAACTATAGATTTAGTTTTAAAAAATTACAAATAATTTTGCAGTTTAATAAGATAAGCTTTTTTTTTTCAAATTAAATCAAACGTGAACAAAAACATAAATGACTAAAACTAATTGTTAAAAATTTACCTGTACCATGCAGCGTTAGTAGAACTGGACATTTTTCTAACAAACATGGAGAAAGTGGTTGAATTGCAGCTGCGTGTTGAACTGATCCATCATGATCAATAAAAGTAAACAAAAAAGATTGATTTACTTCTCTACATCTTAAATTTAACAACATTTCTTGTTCTTGTCCATCACTAACTTTAAATAAAAGGTTAACTGCAAACACATCATTTTTACAACTAGATTCAACATTGGCAAATGAACTTGTAAGCTTTAAAATAATATTGCTGATTTGACCTGGATAAATTTCAAAATTAGAAAATAGTTCTGCAGATAAACCAATCAAATCATTACTAGTTGTTTTTAAACTCTTGATTGAAAGGGTTTCTTTGGGATTCATGTTTGAAACCAAAATAGAAACATAAGGAGCAAGTAAATTTCCCGAAACAAGATCAGGTGAAAATTTAACATAATGAAAAATAAGACTACGCTTTTTTAAAACTTCTATACTGCATTTTACCTTTGTGTTAACTTTTGCACGTACTGGCACCTTTATGGTATAAATACCTAATGACAACGATAGTGGATACCTAAATGATTCAACTAACTGATTTATTTATACATAGTACGACTAACTAATTTATTTATACATAGTAAACTAAATATTAAATAAATTAAATCAAATATTTATTAAATATTTTTTATTTTATTTATTATATATATATATATATATATATATATATATATATATATATATATAAAATTTATATCATTTTCCTTAACTTTGATAATACTTTTTAAATATTTTTAAATAACTACTCTCATCACTGTACAAAGAGAAACTGTACAAAAAAACAAAAACATTTTAAAAATTAATAAAATCTAGAAAATTTATCTAAAGATTTTAAATTTTTTAGAGGGGAAAAATCAACAGTCACACTTAATTAGTTTCCAGATACTCAACTTTTAAGTTTCAAAACTTTTAATAACAATTTGATTACAAAAAATAAATTCTACATTAATATCTATTTAATTAAGATAATTTTAATCTATTAAAGTTTAAAAAAAGATTTATCACTCCATATTTCTTTTAGAATTAGAGTCAAAATGAACTGTGCTTATTTTTCCATTGCACAATTCTTTGAATTAGAAAAAACATTGTATAACCTCCATTTTTCATTCATATTTAATGAGAATATAATAATAAAAATAATTTTTTACATTTTTATTACTGTTTTTTTTTTTAAATCAAAAAACATAGGAGATTTTAAATGCCAATTCTATGGTTTAGGTTCACAGTTGTCACAGTTTTAAAGTTTAGCATTAACTCATTATAAGTAAACTAAAGTCGTTGTTTGAATCCTCATATGATTAAGAATTTTAGATATTTCCTCAGAAATAAACTTTTAATTTATCTAAAAGGTTGTAGAAATAGAAAATCCAATTGCTAATTTAACTAATCCAATTAATTAATTTAAATTTCAATCATTTAATAAATTAATTAACTTAATAAATATTTATAATTAATTTTTAAATTTAACTCAAAGTTAATTAACTGACACAAGATTCCAAGAATTTAATGATGAATAAAAAAATCATGTAGCATTGATATCTTTTTTGGAAACATCATAACTATAGATTTTCATCATAACTATAGATAAAAACATCTTTTCTAGCCAACAAATGAATGATGAAGGAAAGAATTTTTATTATTAAAAAACATTGCTCGAGTTGTTCGACACATTAAAACTTTTTTTGATAGTCAAAAGCAATAGCTTCAAAACTTTTCTCTTCTTGGTTCTGCTTGGTTATATATAGAATATTGGTTGAAAGCATCAAGCTTTTAAACAATATTTTTTTCTTCTACAAAATGTTTTTCTTCCAGCTTTTTTTTTTTGTGCATATCTTTTTAAATTCAAACTTTTGAGGATTGAATTTTAAATCTTGTTTTTCACTATTAGCTGATATGTCTTTTGAAAAAACATCAATTCTTATTTTCTGTTTGTCACACTTTGAACATATCTGTTCAAGGATAATCAAAGGCAATATTAAAGTCATTGTTAAATGTTCTATAAAACTTAGAGCAAGTTTTTCCATTTGTCAATATGTCAACATTGTCAATATGTCAACATGTTAAAGAATCATAAACATATTAAACATTATATTTTTATTTTATATTGTTCTTTGGGTAAAAAATTTTAAAAACAGTGTCTTTTTCAACTATCAACTAAAATTATTATGTTTCTATATAACATTCCAATAAAAAAAATGCTGTACTTGTAGTTGAAATAGTTTTTTGTATTGTTTCCAATTAACCATTTTTGATTCCAAATATAGAACAAAAGGCTTTGAATTACACTCTAACAAATTAAACTGGTAGCTTAAGCTATTATTTCTGCTTGGTTTATATTTATGTAGTTTTTTCCTATTTATGTTAGCTACTGCTTTAAGTCTCGAAATAAACCTTATATTTTTTTACTTGAAATAAATGATATTAATAAATATTCTTCAAATAAAAACTTTATTCATCTATTTAAAACATTTAAACCTGATGCAGTTACGGTTTCAACCTCTTTTATGAGCTGAATATTTGATTTTTTTTTGGAATTTGCGACCTTTTTTTAAACTTTTCTTTTTTTCACTTGATTAGTAACTTCAATAAATTTATCATATCTTGATTTACCATTCACGATGTAATTCAAAAGATAACCTTAGTCTTTTGCATCAAGCTTGTTTCTAATTTTTCTGAATGTTTTCTTTCAGAAAACATTTAGAAATTCTTACTAAATAAAAGTAAATAAAATAAAGTAAAAAACCGCAAATAAATCATTTTTGCAACTAGATTCAACATTTATATTATATCAGTTGTTAAGAACTTTTTATATAGATGTGTATCACAGCAAAATAAAATTCAGTTAATGGTTCAAAAATAATATTTTTTTGAGGTATAAGTTAAAACTTTGATCCAATCCAATTAGGCTTCTGAATTTTTAGAAATAATAATATTTGTGAATATCATTGTTAAAAAATCTGACTATCAAACCTTACCAGTATTCTTGGCGATGATAAACATCAGCATTAATAACCATATCATTGACATAAAAAACACTAACACCCAAACATTGCACTTGCACGTCACTATCTTTAGTAACAACAAAATCATTCACAAGAACACCCTGCCATTCAGTAACTGCCATTGATTGTAATGAAGAAATTAAATTGTTCCAATTAACATTCACATCAAGAAAAATTACACCATTTTGAGACAAAACTTGCATCCATTTTACAATGGCATGATTAGTTAGCTCAGAATAAGCAAGAAACGTGTTATCCCATCGTTTTTCGATTGACATTTTATTATCGTAAGCAGGATTTCCATCAAACTCAAGTTTTCCAATCTGAAATGGACCTAAAAAATGCCATCTCTCAGAAATTGTTAATGTTTTTGTATTTTTCAGCTGTTTAAGTGCAAAAGCAGCTTTCTTAACTTCATTTTTTTTAGTAAAAATATTGTGAAGAAAAACCCAAAATGTTTGTTTATTCTCAATATTTTTATTTTTAATAATTTGAAGTGCACAAAAAATGGCATGTTCATTTGATTCATACTTTTCTAACCAAAGTAAAAATGAAACTTCTAATGACTGACACTTATATCTATGTAACTTTAATGCATTAATATTTTCTTCTACAAAATCATTTTCAGTCAATTTTGAAGAACAAGAAGAGCCCAAAAAAGACAGTGCTACCAAAAAAACTGCAACATAACGCATTATAAAATTCTAATAAAAAAAAATATAAATATTTTTTTTAGCTATTGACGCACAATAAAAATAAATGATAAAAAAGATTTGTCAACTTAACATGTCGACAACATAATATATTGAAATAATACGTGACAAATATTCAATGCCTAATATAATGTAGTTATTTTAATAAAAATATTATTCTTACTAAAATAAAATAATAATGTTAATAAAAATAGTAATAATAATTTAATTATGTTATTTAAATTGTTATTGAAATTTTACATCTGTAAACATATTAGTAACTGAAACCTAAGTGCTTTTAACAGACATTAAGTGCAAATAAATCTGCATGTAATGCCAATGATGCAGATCTATATGACCAAATCAATACATATGTAGACTGATAAGTCAGGGTTTGAGTAGTATCTACCTCTCCATTTCTCAAAAATTAAACTATTAGTACCATGAACATCTAAAGACTAATACACAACTTTGGATAAGAACCATAGGTCTCACTTTATAAAATAATATTCAGGTATGAACCACAGGCTTCACTTTATAAAATTAGGTTTGAATAAAAACCATAGAGCTCACTTTATAAAAATAAAAACACATTTACGAGTATAAAAATGTACAAAATTTTGATTAAAAAAACTTTTTAATCTATAGCTTTCAATTGTCTATTAGTCTACTATGAATCGTATTACCAGTTATACAAATTGTATTACAAAACTGTATTAAGAAAATATTCTCTTCCTTCTTCTAATTAAATAAGCAAAGTCTTTAAATTGTTATTCTTAAGTAATTTTAATTTAATTTTATTGGTTTAATTAATTCGAAAAACTCTTGAAACTTAAATAATTTTGTTTGTAATAAAAATATATTTACTAACAAAAAAACAAATATAAATAAAAAATATTATACATATCTATTTTCCTGAAAATGTATACAAATATATATATACACCATCTCTTTAAATATCAAAACAACATAATGT
Source organism: Hydra vulgaris (assembly GCF_038396675.1). Taxonomy (NCBI): domain Eukaryota; kingdom Metazoa; phylum Cnidaria; class Hydrozoa; order Anthoathecata; family Hydridae; genus Hydra; species Hydra vulgaris. The sequence goes on from NC_088926.1 coordinate 31,997,683, forward strand.
ACAACAATTAAAACAACTTCAGAAGCTTCATGTTCTGACATGGTCAATAAAATACTCCATATAATTATCTTCAAATAATTATGTCAATGTCTTATTTTACAATCAAATACAATAAAAAAATTACCAACAAAATAATTTTTTTCAATCATTTTTAATAAACTTTTAATAAAATAATAAAATAACAAAACTAAAACATTTTTTTTTTTAAACCTTTCTTTTTTGAGTGTTAAAATCAAAATTTATAATAATTTATTACTAGAGTTCAACTAGAGTGTTTAAAAAACTCATGTATTATTCTATTAGAATATTTGAAAACTCATGTATTATTATGTATTAGTGCAAAAAAACATTTTTGAATTCATTTTTATTTATTCACTTATAAATAACTAATAATATGTTTATCATCATCTGTACTTTTATTATGTCTTCCTTCAACTGCTTTTCGTACATTGTCAGCATGTTGTTGGAGTTTTTTAACTGACGGAGATTCTTGCACATCGTATGAAGTAAATGAACCATCATGGGTAACGGACCTATGTTAAATATGTAAATAATAATTTAAAGAAAACTTATGTAGAATAGATAGGCGGAGTAATTTATAAATAAACAGAATTTTTTTTTAAAAACTGAAGTTACTTAAAAGAAGTGTTTTTGTAATAACAAATGATAAGCTTGTTGATGATAAGTGTGATTTTTTAGTTGCTTTATAGATAGTAAGAAATTTTTTAACCAATCCCAGAATCTCTAGAAAAACGTGATAAAACTAATTTCAAATATAACATGTTATATATAACATGTATATATAACATGAATATATGTGTATATAACATGTATATATAACAAGAATATATAACATGTATATATAACATGTATATATAACATGTATATATAACATGTATATATAACATGAATATATAACATGTATATATAACATGTATATATAACATGTATATATAACATGTATATATAACATGAATATATAACATGTATATATAACATAAATATATAACATGTATATATAACATGTATATATAAAATGTATATATAACGTGTATATATATAACATGTATATATAGAAAATATAAAATCTATAGAACTATAAAGTTGTTTTGTTTTGCATTTTAATAACAAAAATTTTTAAAAAAAGCACGCTGATGATTTGAACTTGCTATGGGCTGACCTTAACTAGTTTAAAAACAGTAAGGGGTTTTAAAAATATGTTTTTAATGAGAATATAATTGAAAATACTAAACTTATATTTAAAATAAAACATTTATTCAAGTTAATTTATATAAAAAAAAATAAAAAGTTAAAAATACTAAATACCAAGGTATTAATAAAATTGGGAGGTTTACAGCTATTTTACTAGACCCCCACTAAACATTCTAAACCAAATGTGCAACAATGACAGAATTGAAAAAACAATCAAAATAGTAGTATGCTCTGTATAATATATAAAGAGTCAACTGGGACGCTAATAACTAAAAACGTACAAGGCATAGAAGATGGCATGTGACAAGCTTTTCAGTATTTCTTATTTAACATTTATAAATCTCTGAAAGATCTTTGAATCTCTCTATTACTATTATCATAAATAATATAATTATTGAATTTACTTTTAATTATAAATAGTATGTATTTTTTGTAATTTTTTAATTATGTTTTTAAAATTACTATAGTTTAATTTTTCAAGGCGTTAGGTAAAAAAACATGTTCTGTTTTGTAGGTGATGAACTAAAATTGTATTATTTTAATATTATATAATAAAATTAATAAATATATAAATTAAAATTGACTTTTCATTACATATAAGTGGTTATTTTTTCTTTTAAGTTTTATATAATTTTATGATAGATATTCAATTAGATATGAATCAAGAAATTAATTAGAAATGAATTATTTAGTACAGTGTTATAGTCTGGTAGTGATATTTAAAGAAATACAGGCTAGATTTAAAAAAGCTTATTTTGCATTTAAGGACTTTGAGTAAACTTTATATATGCCTTTTTTTTTTGTTTCTGTCTCAACAATTTTTTTGTTCAAAATGTTTAGAATTGATAACATAATTTTAATTTGTATTTATAATTTTTAGTACCACAGCTAATCACAAACAGAGGTTTTAATTTATAATTTATCTTAACTTTTAGTTGAATATTTTGTATTTGTTGTAATTTTACACACTAAAAGTTATACAGTTATTTATACAATACTTTAAAATAAAACTTGTTTGATTAGTTGTTAAGTTGTTGTGAAGTTGCAGTTTAATGTATTTTAATCAATAAGAATTTATTCTACATATGATCATTTTTAATATTTAAACCTGGTTATATAATAGTTTTTTATATAAGCATAACTAAATGGAGTGTTTTTTAATAGACAAATATAATTTATATCATATAGATAATCATGTTATTTTTAAATCTTTTTAGGATAATCAAAAACATTTTATGTAAATGTCTAGTAATACATTAATTCTTTTTTGTAGATATGTATTGAATATTGAGAATATATTAAATCATCTAAAACATCTGTTAAATTTTTTGAAATTGACACTAATGCTCTCTAAAATGATTGTAAGATGCACTTCATTTTTTGTTTTTGTTTATTTTTAAACAAATAACCATTTGTTTATTTTAAAACATTAGGTGTTAAATAACAATGTTTTTTATCTGTGTTTATAATTTTAGTTGTATAGTTTTAGTTAAAGGTTGTAAGATTCAACTACATTAAATTTGATTTTTTAAGTTTTTTGTATCTTATTTCAGCATTCACCAAGTTTTTGCAAACCAGTTGAGTTTTTTTAATTTTATTTTCATATTTATATAAATTCTTTTTGTGTCATAAAATAAATGAAATAAAATCTTATATATATTTTTTTAGTAGCTTAGAGTTTTTTTAACACTCTTTTTAGTGGCACAAGTTTTTTACCATTTTTTTTCCTGAAATTAACATCAGTCATTGTTTTAATATATATCCCAAATGTTTATATGAACTGTGAAAATTACATAATTCAAAACATTTCGAGGAGAAACCCATGATGAAGATATGGTTTTTTATTATTGGTTTGATGGCTCTTAATTGCTTTTAATTTTCAATTTGATTTGTATTTTTTTATAATTTATTATAGCCAATGCAGTTGCAGCAACATCAGCCACAACTGCTGTTGCACCACCCTTATCTGCAACTGGTAAATAAATGATTTGTAGTTTTTTTAGGTAACTATTAAACTAAAATACCATTTATTATTTCTTTTATTTTCAGATTAATCTTATGAAGCGTTTTTACCCAATCAAGATGTGAATAAGGGCCCCCACATCCTATAGTACATATATATGCATTTTATTGGAGGGAAGGGGTTTCTCTTACCATAGGCCTTACCATAGGTGGGGTATGGGTGGGCATTGAAAAATATTTGACTAAATTTACAAATAGGTGATGTAGTTGAATGTTTTTTGTTTTTGTTTATTATTTTTATTGATCTTTTTTGCTAAATTTTGTTTGTAAATAAATATTTTTGTTAAAAAATGAAAGTTTTATTCTTTTTTTTTTTAATAATAAATTGTGTTTGCAAATAAATTTAGTTAAAAAGATATACATTTTGTTTATACAGTAAACATCATCACAATTTCATTCAGCAAAACTCTTAAAATATTTAAATATTTTGAGAGTTCTGCTGCGATAGTATTTATGTTTTTGAAATGTTTCTTTAGCAGTTGAAAATCAAATTTTTACTGTGTATCTACTTTATGGATGTGTCCTTCTCTGTTAAAAAAAAAAAAAATTATCAAAGTAAAAATTTAAGTTTTTTTAACATTTTCAATTAGAAGGATTGTATTTTAATAAAAATAAACATTTTACTAAATTCTTTTAATTTAATTTAATTTTTTATTATCTTAAGATGGTAGAGTTATCTTTCATGTTTAACAGCAAAGATTATGTATTACAAACATGTTTAATTTTATTATTGTTATTTTATTTCTTTAGTTCTACCTTGGTGTTTTAAGAATTGCTCTTTAGTTTACTTTGTCTACTGTTAAAACATGGTTTTAATTTAGTAAATATCAATTATTTGAAATTTGCAATGTTGATCATTAGCTAAAAGTTTGAAAAATTTAGTTGCAATCAATGTCAATCAAATTTTATCAATCAAATTTTATCTTCTGGTCAAATTTCACAATTTGTTTGTTAATTATTACATTTTTGCTATTTTGTTTAATAGTTAATTGTCTTAGCAATTAGTGTCTTCTTAGAATTTTTACAACTTGCTTTAGAAAAAACAACACCATCAGGTAAACTAATTTGTAGTGTTATTTATTTTTACTTACTTTATCATAACTGCTTTTTTCATTTTAGATTTATCTTACATTGCTTTTGCAGAACAAACAGAGGGCCTTCATCCTATAGGGCACATAAGATGTGGGCACAAATTTGAGGCAAAAGCTCCACTTCCTTAGTATTTTTGTAGTTTATTGATCTACCTATTGTTAATTGATAATGTAAATGTTGTTAGATGTTTTTTGTTAACAAATACTTTTCTTTTCATATTTTGTTTTGCTATTTTGTATATAAATAGTAATTGTAAATAATAAAAAGTTGTTTGATTGTAATTTGAAAATGATGTTTTGTTTAAAAAAATTTTTCTTTTCTTTTTTTCTTATAAATAAGAATTTGTATTGCTGTATTTGTAAATAAGTTTTGTTGAAAAGATATGTTTTGTTCCTTATTATTAACAACTTATGCTTTTTTTAACTGTCAAAAAGGTCCATATTTTGTTCTTTTTCTTTTAATTCATATTTTGCTAATTGAGAATAAATATATAAATTACTCTTTTATTTTGCATTTTGCAAGGTTTTATTAACCAGTCAGATTGATAAAAAATTGATATTGGTAGCAGGTAGAAAGTGTGGTACTGATAGAGCGCTTACTTTGTAAGCACTGAGTTCTATCCCCGTTATATATATGATTAGCTTTACTTTCACACTTAGCTGTGTGAAAGCAACTCACCTAAAAAAAAAAAACTCTGATATACCACTCCCAATATAATTGTGAGTAATGATGAGCTCATACATCCTGGATGGTAATCATCCTAATAGTGGTACCACAATAAAAATACTGCTTAAAGTCTTCCAAAATTTTATTTGAATTAAAAAATGGAAAATCTATTAAACCATACAATTGTGGAACAATTGTTAAACTTTGAAAATAAGATAAAAAGTAGAAAAATAACTTTTTTTCTATAAAGGTTAATTCTTCTAAATAAAAGAATTAACCTTTAAAGGAATCTCTGAAAACAAAATAACACTCTCTAAAAACAAAAACAAAAAATCTCTGTAAACAAAAAAAAAATCTCTGTAAACAAAAAAAAATTTCAGTAGTTAAAACATTCTCCATAAAAATAATCTTTAAATAAAAAAACAAAAGAATAATAATAAAAAAAAAAGAAGTCTTTATAAACATAAAATTTTAAATTACCTGTGATTTGTATTTCCATTAATGTTTTCTTTTTTATCGTATGCAAGAGACATATATTTATACAAATCTGCAGTAGATGGTGTGTTAACTTTTGGTGTGCGAGGAGCAGAGCTAAAGCTGGGTTGTGCTAACCTTAAAGACTCACTCTTTGAAACTGAAAAAAAAAGTACTTTTTATTAAAGACAGACTTACTTTGGGATCCTACTATAAAGATTCTCTTTTTTTTAAAGAGAGAGAGACCATGCAAAGCTTATAGAACTATTTAAGAGAGAGAGACCATTCAAAGTCTGTAGAGTTTCAGTTACACCTAAAGTTCATGGTGTCATAAACCAGGTGCTTAATTTGATTGACAATCAAAATGAAAAACATGACATTACCTGGCAAAAACTTCTGCTAACCTTAAATATATTTCAAGAGATTTGAAATATATTTAAAGTATTTGAAAATCTGCATGAACTTATCAATATCAGTTCATGCAGATTTCACAGACTATGAGAAACAGATGCTTGACAAAAAATGTTTGGATCATCCAGAGTACTGCAAAACTAAGAAAAATTACCAAAAAAGAAGAGAAATTACTACGAGAAAACTAAGAAAAATAACAAAGTCAATATTTGTGTTTTCATTAATATAATATTATGTAAATATCTTCATTTGAAAAAAAAAGCTTCCCTATGTAATCTAATGTAAATATCTTCATTTAAGAAACAAAGCTTCCCTATTTAATCTTATGTAAATATCTGAAAAACTACTTACTGATTGTTACTAATTTAGCGTGATTTGGCTAATTTAAAATTTTATTAGCTTTTTTTAAATTTTTATTGTATTAAATGTTTTTTGTTAAAATAAAGGAAAATGGCAACATAATCACACAAGCTTATACTTGATAAATTACACAAGCTTGATAAATATGACTCTACATAATCACTAGAGCTGAAAATTTTTTTTTAATGTTTGCTCGGGTACCTGTTGAATGAACAGACAGGTACCCATTAAAAAAACAATATTTTTTGTAAAATTTGTTCTTATAAACAGTCAATAAAAATATTTGACTTAGTGATGTCATTTATTTAGAGTTGTTCTTTTTCATTTATATTTAAACTTTATTTTACTTTAAGTGTCCAGGTTACACAAATCCTGATTACGGTTTCAAAATATTTGCATGTAAACTGTTTCGGGTACCAAAGATGTACACCATCTATCACATGACCAGCAGTTGAGAAAGCGAATTCTAATGGCACTGAAGCCCCATGTATGTAGATTAACTTGCACTCTAAAATGGCATAATTATATCATTCCAGGTTTTTAAAGAGTTTTGTCCAAGAGACGAGCTAATAAACATGTTGGAGAAGTTCTTAATATAAAGGAAAAAGTTGTACATAAGAAGAAGAAGAATAATCATTGTGTGTATTGATAAAATAATAATAAGGGAATCTGAATCAGAAAGTCAAATAACTTTCTGAACAATATGTTCAATATTTCCAAATTCTGACAGTGATAAAGAAATTGTAGCTAATAAAATTTGTAACATAAATATCTTCAAGATCTTCTTTCACATAACAATTAAACATTATTAAGTTGTTATATTAAGATTATTGGTTTAAAAATTTTAAAATTAATGAAATGAATTTTAAACTTATCAAAAAACAATTACCCATCATTTAATAATGCTACACAGGAAGTAAGCAACGAACAGGTACCTGGGTGCCCATCCACAGCTTTAATAATCACACAACCTTATACTCGATAAATATGAAGCAACATATTGTAAATGTGTATTTCTGAGGTGTCACCTTACATACACCTTCAATGCATTAATAATAGACCCTCTATAAATTTTAGGTAAAAAAATTTTTTTAACTTTACTAACACATAAACATAACAAAAACACAAACAATTTTCTAATATTTTATTTAACACATAAACATAACAAAAACACAAACAATTTTCTAATATTTTATTTAACACATAAACATAACAAAAACACAAACAATTTTCTAATATTTTATTTAACACATAAACATAACAAAAACACAAACAATTTTCTAATATTTTATTTAACACATAAACATAACAAAAACACAAACAATTTTCTAATATTTTATTTAACACATAAACATAACAAAAACACAAACAATTTTCTAATATTTTATTTAACACATAAACATAACAAAAACACAAACAATTTTCTAATATTTTATTTAACACATAAACATAACAAAAACACAAACAATTTTCTAATATTTTATTTAACACATAAACATAACAAAAACACAAACAATTTTCTAATATTTTATTTAACACATAAACATAACAAAAACACAAACAATTTTCTAATATTTTATTTAACACATAAACATAACAAAAACACAAACAATTTTCTAATATTTTATTTAACAACTAATTTATACTTTTAACTTGATAAAGTTAGAAAAATTTCACTTGTAATTACAGTGAATTAATTAAAAACAAAACAAAGATAACGAAAAAAAGAATATAGAACAAAGAAAAATTGAATTAATTTAAAAAAAAAAAAATTTCACTACAAATATCTGCATACTTTAAATGTGTCTGTTTGTGTGTCTGTTTGCTTTTTAAAAAGCAATAATAAATTATTAGTGAAGATTTTTTTTTTAACCTTTTCCATGCAATCCTTTGTTTAGAGCTGGCGTAGATAAACAATTCATATAAAACTCAACTCGTTCTTTCTCAAATTCTTCTTTCTAATAAATATGAATTAAAACACAACTGTTAATTCAAAATATTAAAAAACTTTAAACACTTTTTATTGATGACGTGCTTAACAAATTAAATTTCATTACACTTGAAAAAAGAAAAAAGAACAATTAGATATTGAGAAAAAAATAATGAAAACTTATAAATACTTATAACTTATAAAAAAAAAAACAGACCTCTTTTTCAATTTTAAGAACATATTCAGTAAATCGCTTTTGTTCTTCTATAAATGCTTTGTTTCTTTCATGAAGCTGCTTTTCTTGTGCAAGGTTACCAGCCAAATCATTTTCATTGCCAAAATTCTATGTTTAATATAGTTTGTAAATTTAAAGTAAAAAGATGCATATTTTATTTAAAAAAAAAACTAGACGTCTAATGTTCTTACACTTAACAAAAATTTATTGATATCAAATACAATGAAATATGTAATACATCAAATAATATTGATTGCACATGGTAATTTCCTAAATCATAAAAATCAAAATTTAATAATGTTTTAAATGGTATTTAGATGAGGCAGGACACTGCTAAATTATTCACATATTTCTAGGAGAAGTATGTGAATAACTAAGTAGTAGTGTTGTTCACATGGTTTACTATTATAGTAGTGTTGTTCATATTGTTCACTATTGCAGTTGAGCTGTTCACTATCGTGGCTGTGTTGTTCACATGGTTTACTATTGTAGTTGTGTTGTTTACATGGTTCAGTATTGCAGTCATGTTGCTTACATGGTTCACTATTGTAGTTGTGTTGTTCAAATGGTTTAGGTTTTGAAAAAAATTATATTTTTTATGTTTTGCATTTAGGACAAGAGAGTATATGACATATTTTGCAAGAACTAAGAGAGTTTTTTCTGCATTCTTATACTCCATATAAAACCATAAAAACTAATATTAACAATTTTTTATAAAAAAAAAAATTTGAACATGTTTCACTATAATAAAATTTACCATTAATATTTTTTCAAAAGCTTCTTTAGAATTGCCATCGTTTAAATTCTAAAAAGAAATATCAGTAGAGCACTAAAATATCTATATAATATAATTAGAGCATAATAATATTAATAGAGAAATATTAATAGAGCAATAAAATATCTAACAAAATATAAAAATAAAATTTCAGCAAATCATTTTAAACTTTTATAATTCTTATGAAGAAAATGATAACAACAACAATTAATTAATTAAAAAAACCTGAATTAACTTTTCTTGAGCAGAAATAATAGATTGACAACTTTCAAGTTTCGATTGCAAATCATTATCTAAGGTACACACATATACATCATCATCGGATATATATACATATATATATAAATACATATATATATATATATATATATATATATATATATATATATATATATATATATATATATATACACACATATATATATATATATATATATATATATATATATATATATATATATATATATGTATGTATATATATATCTATACATATATATATATATATATATATATATACATACATATATATATATATATATATATATATATATATATATATATATATATATATATATATATATATATATATATATATATATATAAACAACTTTAAAATGTATTTTACAAAATAGAGTGGTCAATGTTCTTAAAAGAACAGAGCAATAATTAGTAGAAAATCACTTAACAAAACTTTTTCATTAACACTGTGTTTCATTAATAAAGAAACTTCTGATGAGCCTTAATTGATGAAACACAGTATTGAATGAAAAATTTTTGTTGAGTGATTTTCTACTAATTTTTATATATATATATATCTATATATTATTGCCAAACTTAATCCTTTTAATAGTGCTAGTAGTGCCCTTTCGAGCATGTTTGACACGGAACCCTTGGCAGCCAAAGAAAACGTGAGCGAAAGTGTATGAAAATATCTAACGTACATAAACTTCAAATTAAGTAATGTTAAAACATACTGAAACATGTATCAAGTTTTACAGTTTGACTGTCAGTCAAAAATTGCATCAAGCTCTTTGTTTTTTTGAAATTTGCGTCAAGCAATTTTCTCTTGAAATTTGCGTCAAGCAATTCACCTAAAATTGTATCAAGCTCTCCTTTAAAATTGTATCAAGTTCTCTTTAATTTTAATCTACAGCATTTACTTCCGTTAGAAAAAATTATTATATAGTTTGAAAATTTTTTGCTTATCAATGAGCCAGCGTGGCCAAGTGGATAGCGCACTGAGCTTCTGAACAAATAAGCCATGGTTCGAGTCCTACCATTGGTGACCTTTTTTTTCAAAATTTTTTTCAATTATTTTAAAATACAAAACACTTTTGAATTTTATAGAGATTATATACAAACATATGTAATGATATTATACACTTAAAGATTTTTAAAAAAGCTAAAATTCCTAAAAACATCAAACAATGAGAGAAAAAATTGGTGTGTATGTGTCATGATTGAGATGCTTATGTTAATAGTGTGCTCAGGAAATTAGTCCTAATAAGCTGCGGATGGTCTGAATATTGCCTGAACTTAATAAAGAAAAAAAAATTAATAAGAAAGTACTGCTTCTCCAGAAGGTGCTGCTGTGGAGGCAAAAAAAAAAAAAAAAAAGCCTGTAGCTAGAAAAAACTTTAAAACTTTCTTTTGACAATTAAAAGTTTTTTTTGTTAAATTTTTTTACCATAAATATATGGTGCAGCCGTTTTTCAAAACGCCTTAATATGCTTATTATGTATTTTGAGAAAAACGCAATTAAAAAAATTTATAAGGAGAAACTCTTTATAAAACGTTTTTTGAAATGATTTTTATGAATTTTTTCAGAACTCTTTGAAAATACATATTCAATAACGTTTGTAGACATCTAAACTAGCTTATTTTGTAATAAAGTCAAAATTAATTTTTTTACCTAAAGGCGTTTTAAAAATGGCTGCAGTATGGATGATACAATGAATGTGTTGAAATTAGATAATTAGACACAAAATTTTAAAACTCTTAACAAAAGCCACTAAACCAAAAAAATTAAAAGTAATTGCAGTTCAGTGCACTTAAAAATTTTAAGTATAGTGTATTGGTGTTTGCAAAGAAACTTATAAATCATTTTTTAATTTTAATATAAACTTGATTTTTAGGTAGGTTAGGTGATTAGAAGGTATGTTATTATATTGCAAAAAATTGACAAGATTGAAAAAACACAAAACATATTTTAGGTTTGTTAAAATTATGTCATCTACTTATATCCGTCAAACCCCGTAATAAAAACAATTATAAGATTTAAAAATCAACAGATTTTTGTATGAGACAAAAAATACATAAAATAATGCACCTGGAACTCGGTTATATCAGCCAATTTGACTGTTTTTGTAAACAGTCAAAGTGATCATTTATAAATTATGCAACACTCACTTTATTTTAAAAAGAGAAGTAGGAGATCTTAAGCCCATTTACACAGTGATTTTCATTAAACTTGGTGCGCTATTTTGATTTTTTTAATTTAACTTTAGGCACTGCAAGGGACAACTTTTTATCTGTCACACAGGCCAACAAAGAAAAAGGCTTTTAACAAAATTTCTCTTAGCAATAATATAAGAAGATTAATTTTTAATACAAACAAATATTATTTTTAAAATTTTTATGAAACTACGCTTCTTTTGAGACCCAGGTTGACATACTTTTGAATAATAATTTTCTTTAACAATATCAGAGATTTTATTCCAAATGATAAAGATTTGAACCAAAATATCTTTACAACTTGATGTGATGTTGAAAAATGAATTACATATTTGAAATAAAAATGAAAAATGCTCTACGAAAAACGTAGTGTTTGCTCGGCAATAGAAATTTTTTTTGGCCTGTGTTATTAGTGAAATTTAGCGTTGCATTACTTAAAGACAATCCTTAAAGCAGTAAACCTGAAAAACGTGGTTAAGTTTAATTTAAATATTTTGCTAATGAAAATTGACATACAAGCCTTTTAAATACTAAACTTTTTTATAAAACAAAAACCTTCGTCATTTACCGAGTTTTGGATGTGCCGTTTTAATGTCCATCAATAACTTTATATTTATATTTAAATCATAATTTTTATTATAATTAAAACTAAAATTAAAATTAGTAAAATACAAACTAAGTTATTTTCAACTAAATTAAAATACAAATAAATTTAGATTTTTTAAGTTGATTTGTATAAGTGAACCTTGAATCTCTACATTTTGTGTATATTAGATGTTCAAGAGATTAGAGTTGAGGAGCTTATGCCAAGTAAGCTATCTTTGTTAAAGAAGTAATATATATATATATATATATATATATATATATATATATATATATATATATATATATATATATATATATATATATATATATATATATATATATTAGAATCCTGTTAACTCAGACCATGGTTAAGTCACACTTTTACTAAGTCGGCCAAATTCTCATCTCCCCTTGAATTCTCGATACATACCAAAAGCTTCACTTAACTCAGACATTCACTGAGTCGGATAAAATATATATACACATTCAGAGAGTTAATGGGATTCTACTGTGTATATATATATAAATTTTTTTTTTCCCTAACCATCGGCAATATGTTAATTATAATTTTTTTATTGTTTAGCGGAAGTACTGGACAGAGTAAGTCGGCATTTTTTGTTTGTTTTGAGAAAACATAATTAAATACTTTTTAGTTTTCATAAAGTTTAATATTTTGCAATTTAGTTTCAATCTTAATGTTTATAAGTTTTTTTTATATTTACAAAAATTAGAAGATTCAATTATATTTAATTTGTGTATATAATTGTAGATAATATTACAGTTTACTTATATTGATTAACTTTTTACCTTCTTTTTAAAGCTTTTAATGCAATCGTAAGTAAATATTTTGTTCTGTGGATTGTTTTTTGTTTGTTTTGTGATTAATTGTTGTTAGTTGTGTTTTTGATTTGTGGAAGATGCGCTATTATAGAGGTATATTCATTAATATATAGGCACAAGTATATATCAACCTAAAAATTACACTGGTAATTTTTTTTGAGTTTCAACTTCCACAGCTACAGCTAATGTGTTTTGTATGCTTATACAGATTTATAAGTGTTATTTATAATTAAACTTAAACATTACATTTTTTGTGTCTATGCAGCTTCATGATGGTTAAAAATATATATAATTTAGACATTACATTATCTTATTTATTTAAAAAAACTTTTTTTTTAACCTCTACAGCAATGCCTTCAGCAGTAGCAACAGGCAATGTGTTTTGAATGTTTATGCAGTTTTATGGGTGTTATTTATATTCAAACTTAAACATTACATTTCTTGATGTTTCTATGTAGTTTGTTCTTAATGGTTAAATATATGTTAATTTAATTATTATTTTTTATTTTTTTATTTTTTTGCCTCTGCAGCAAAGTCTTCAGTAGTGGAAACAGGTAATGTGTTTTGTCTACTAATGCAGCTTTATGGGTGTTATGTATATTCAAACTTAAACATTACTATTCTTGATGTTTCTATGCAGTTTGTTGATGGTTAAAGAAGTGTTAATTTAAACACTGCGTTATAATCTTTTTTTTTTTTTTTGCCTCCACAGCAACGCCTTCAGTATTGGCAACAGGTAATGTGTTTTGCATACTTATGCAGTTTTATGGGTGTTATGTATATTCAAACTTAAATATTACAGTTCTTGATGTTTCTATGCAGTTTCTTGATGGTTAAATATACATTGATTAAAATATTATGTTTTTATTATTTTAATTTTTCTTTGCCTCTACAATAACATCTTCAGCAGTGGCAAAAGGTAATAAGTTTTGCATACTTATGCACTTTTATGGGTGTTATTTATGTTCAAACTTTACATTAAGAAACTGCATTGAAACATCAAGACATTACATCGCTTGATGTTTCAATGCAGTTTCTTGATGGTTAAATAAATGTTAATATAAACATCTCTATATACTATTGACCAACTTAATCCTTTTAGTAGTAGTGTTAGTGCACCTTCGAGCGTGTTTGACACAATGAAATGTATTTAACAGAAAAACAAACCTATTTATAAGTCTCTTATAAGCTCTACGTATGTGAAAAGGTGTGCATGTTAAGTTTTTTGCTCTTAAAGTTTTTTTTCAGAATAAGTTATTTTACTGAAAAATATTGAAGTAAACAAGGAATAGGTATAGAAATAATCAGTGTGGAATAGATATGTATAGAAATAGTAGGTTTGGTAAAGACCCACATTTAACGGATCCGGAAAGCTAGGATATGTAAGGAAAAAGTATAAAAAAGTTCGGTTTGGAATAGACTAACAAAGACCCGCATTTTTACAGGTTCGATCTCAGTTAGCATATATATATATATATATATATATATATATATATATATATATATATATATATATATATATATATATATATATATATATATATATATATGCGGTAGTGGTGTATGTAGTGGTAAGAGCGCTCGCTTCATAAGCGAGAGGTTCGGAGTTCGACTCCCACCACGTCCCTGGAAGTACCGCGCTCAACTTAGTTTCTTCGCGCAGCGGCCTTGCTCGGAAAGGTTCGTGTTTCGGAGTTAAAGAGTTGAGAGAGGGTTGTACCACGAATAACAACTAAAAAAAAAAAAAAATTGAGTAGCCTCCTTGACTGTAGTGGCCCCTCTCGGGCCTTGGGGAGGTGAATAATCTAAAAAAAAAAAAAAAAAAAAAAAAAAAAATATATATATATATATATATATATATATATATATATATATATATATATATATGTATATATATATATATATATATATATATATATATATATATATATATATATATATATATATATATATATATATATATATATATATATATATATAGGCTTATGCACAGCTACTGTGTTTTTCCAGAATAATGGATAATAGGGTTGGGGTCATATAGATATTTGTATTTGTTTAAAATTAGCTAATTTGAAGTATTTATTTTTATATTATATTTGATAAAAAAACTCTGAAATATTTTTATATGTATTTGATTGAAAAATATTTGCAGTTCCATAAACTAGGTTGACCAGTGTTTTTTTGGGAAATACTAAGAGATTCCTTGTTTATTTTTTTCATTTTTAACACTAAAATAAAGTAAAAAGTTGTTTTTAAGGGATAATTGTTAGAAGACATGTTTTCATTCTTCTATATAGTAGACCATTTTATTAGTCTTGTCTTGAAAAAATCTTTTTATTTTTTCTTAACATAAATTACAAATATTTGTTTTTGCATTTGGAAAATGCCGATTAAATATATTTGTATTTGAATTTGTATTAGGCAATTTAGTATTAACATATTATTATTTGTATTTGAAAAAAAGTATTTTGATTGATAAGTTGGCAAAATACTTGCTCAGCTGTTAAACTAAATATTATATTACTAAAAAATTAAAATATTAAAGAGATTTCTAGTGGAATAGTTCTCCAATCGCCATTAAATAAGATTTTAGTTTTTTCTTATACATAGTTGTGTTGTTTTTTTTTTGTCACGGATGAAATTTGGAAGTATATTTTAAAGTTTAGGGCCATAGAGGGATAATGCTCAACTAACAAAACAATTTTGTTTCTGTTAGTTTTAGTGTTCTTTCTGATGTTGAGAAGTGAAGTAAATTGCATAATAGATTTGTGCATTATTAAAAGGACCTTGAAATAAATTCTTTATTTAATTTTAAGCCATCGGAAATTGTTAAATTCCTGATCATATACTTGATTTTCTATTTTAAATTCTGCAGTTTTTTTAATAATGACTTTTCAATTCCAAAGTAGAGAGAGCTGTGAAAATATTAGCGCACATATTATGGTACAAAAAGAAATGTATTATTTAGGATATTTAGCTCATTATAGTCTAACAGTTTTTAACAATCTTTTTTATCAGTCGATTCATCAATCTTATTTCGCTTAAGTTGCTACTCTTTAACGTGTTCACCATTTTCTTTAATCCTGATTCCATTCTCTACCTTGACAAATCTCTGATTCATTCCTGTATGGAATACTGTTTTCATATTTGGGCTGGTTATTTTAATGATGCTCTTTCTCTTCTACACTAGGTCCAAAAACACATTGTAAACATAGTTGGACCCACTCTATCTGCTAAGCTTGAGTCTCTTTCCCATTGTCGTAAAATTGCATCTCTTTCTCTTTTCTATTAATACTACCTCTAGTTCCATCGAATAAAACTCATTCTCATTTGACTCATCATTCAACTAAGTCTCATTTGTTCACTGCATCTGTCCCTGCATGCTTGTCTAGCTTTTTTTCTCACACTTCAACCCTTAGAAACTCTCTCCCATCCTAATATTTTCTTAACTTATACAACTTACAATTTTTCCGGTCTTCTGTCAACCACATCTTTGCTCTATAACTCTATTCTTTTTTTTTTCTAGTAACTAGTAACTCCTAACTTAATAATGGTTGCTTGCAGACTTGTTGGGAGTGAATCAGAATGAAAAAAACTTTGTTTTTAAAGATAATTCATTTTTAAGTATCGCACCTAAACTTTTTGTGGAGCCAACAAACCTAATGTATTCCTTTTTAACGAAAGTACCTTTAACAATAATAATAAAAATATTTTATTGATTGTTAGGTGGTGCCATAACTAACATTTTTGTTTTTTGATTGGTTAACACATAAGAATGATTCACTCATCCATTTAGATATGCACTCAAGACATTTTGGTATATACAGTACTAGTGCATTATATAGAGATGAAGGAAGAAATGCTTGTAGAGTGTGATGATCATATGAATATCCAAAAGTTTTACCAATAATTATAGTGATAATAATAGTGATTTCATATAGATATTAAAGAGGTTTGGTCCCAGGACTGTAACTTGTGGTGCTCCATACTTTACATTTTAATTTGTGGAATACCAATTTTAATTTTTTTGGGTAACAAAAAAGGTTAAAATTGGTAAAAACAGGTTGATTAAAATTCCCCTGCCCTGGGACTCTTAGTTAAGTAAAGACAAGACTCAATTTAATGGTCGGACATTGCTTTTCCTTTGACCATTCTTGAGACCTGCTAGAGTAGGGCAACAAACCATTGTTAACTTTTTCAGTAAAAATGAACAATGATTGGTTGCCCCCATAAATCAGATCTCAAAAACAATCCAGGGGGCGGCGATGTCTGACCGTTAAATTGAGCCCTGTAAAGTCTAGAGATAGTGTCTCAATATAAATAGTCATCCTAAGCAAATGGTAACTGTATCTCTCTACTGGCTAGTAAAGGGGGCTCCTAGGCAAATATTTTTAGGGTAAGCAGAATGATTCTGTTGACTAGCCTCACACCTCTCCTTCATCTTTTAGGCTAGTGTAGGCATAAACCAGTGTTATATTGTTTCCAGGCTAAAATAATGAATGCTGGATCTTCTTGACTCTACTAATAGATTTTTGTTTTTGCCTCCTTGATAGTGGCTATGCAACTTATCTTGTTATCTCCTAATGAAGGTACAGTTCTAAAACTAAGCTTAATGGTTCTGAAGGGGACTGGTAGTAAGGTTTCTTGAACTCAGTAAAAGCTATCAGAGAGATTGACTCCATCAACAGTATTAACAGTCCCATGTTGCGCATGGATGGTCCTTATTAGTGCTTTTGGTGTGCAATGTCAAGGTCACATAAGGAGCCCTAAGTTACAACTTTGGGTTAATTAGCAGGACTGAGACAAATGCATAGCTCATTACTCAAAATGTCATTTTATAATGTCTATTGCTCCAACTTTGAATTAGTCAAGTTCTCTTTAACTTAAACCATGTCCAAAGTACCCAATAATATTAAACATAAAAAACCATCACCACCACCTAACTTTATACCTTTCACAAATATTTGTGGCCTTTGAAGTAAGTTTCCATCAGTTGGATCTTACCTCTTTTCAAATCATGAGGTAAGATCCAACGATTCACCACAACTTTTTAAATCATCTTCCAGACAACCCTTACCACTTACCTTCACTCCTTGTCATTTGTCTCGGACCTTAGCTCGTATTCAATTTCTTTTCCTTGTTCTCCTATAGGTGGTTCCAACCGTGCAATAATCTTTACATATCTTTCATCTTGAACTTCTACTTCAAACTCACCCTATCATCACACTACTTACTACTACCCTAAAGCTGAATGGAATTCTTTTCATGATTTTTCAATTTTTCATTTGACTCCATGATTTTTACCTTCTTATTTATATTTAATCATAATCATTTTTTCCAGTTTTTCAAAATACAACTGTCTTGAAAAAAAACCACCTAATTATTATTGCAAGTAATCAATTTAAAAAGGTCTTGTCTGATACTACCCAGTCTTCTCCATTTGTAAGGTCCATTATTGGATCTTTTCTAATAGTGAAAGAGTCCAAAAATGCAATGCATCATTAGAAAAACCAGCCCAAATATGACAATAGTATTTCATACAGAGATAAATAAGAGATATTAAAAACAGTAATATTTAGAAAAATTGAAGATTAAAAAGTTAAATCGATTGAAAAGATATAAAGATTTTTACTCAAATAAATGTTTTGATTAAAACAAAAGAATACATGCATACCAAGAAAAACTAACTTTTTTATTTTAGTCGAATCTAAAATAAAAATTGGCCATTTTGTTGTAGGCCAAAAAGCCAGCATAATATATGCCGCAATCTACAGACTTGATAAATTATTCAAGCGAGTTTTATTTCTAAAAGTTTCAGTACATGGCGCCATTGATTTTTTTATTTTATTTAATAGATCGATTATGTAAACAAGCAAAAAAGTCAATGGCGCCATGTACTAAAACTCTTAAGAATAAAATGCGCTTGAATAAATTATTAAGTCTGTAGATTGCTTTTGTTTTAATCAAAAAAATTCAGCCCCTAAATTTTTTTTTATCATTCTCTTTAATATGAACACAACATGTCTTGGAGGTTTGGGATCCCTTTAACATCAAGTTAAGTTGACAGATTTTTTAAGAACTAATCTTTGTTAGTTTTTTAATTGTTAGTAACAATTAAAAAACTAACAAATAGAAAAACAGTAGTCATCAAACTTTAAGGTTTTAACAGACCATTGAGAGCCCCATGCTGTAGCAGAAGTGAGATCTTTTTCAAGCTGAAATACCCTCTCCAAGTAATCAGAGAGTGTTGGCTTCTTATCAAGACAAGAACAAACATGATTTAATTCAACAGACCAACGATTTAATCCAACAAAACACGATTTCTCATAAAAAAGAAATGAAGTAACTTAAATAAAAGCTACACTTTCTTAAAAAAAAATAAAAATAATAAAGCTTTTTTTATAAATTAATAAAGTGTTTTTTTTTTGCCAAAAAGTTCTATTATTAGGGTTACACATATGTCTTATAAGTTAAGAAACCAAAATTATTAAATTGATTCCAATTCAAATAATTTATTTAAAGCCAAATAATTTTAGCTGAAATTAAAAAGCAGAAATTAAAAGTAAGTTTAAATTTTAATTGATAAAAAAAAGAAAAAAACTGTTCATCAAATAAAACATGACAAAACATACTTACATAAATACAATTCAATTACAAATTCAATTATTTTATTACCTTGTCTTACTTGTGTTTTATTTTCAGCTCGAATTGTTTCAATTGCACTGTGAAATTTATTTTTAAGGTCTAAAATAACAAATACAAAACAAAAATATATACAAATATAAATACAAAACAATAAAAATAATCACTAATATGAAATACATAATAGCTTATGTTTTTACCACAATTTAATATTGAGCAACATTAGGTATATTCAATAAATAAAGTTACTATATAAATATACCATTTTTCACAAGATGAATTGGCATTTGAAACTGTTTCTCTTCTTCGATGTTCTAAAATAATTAAAAAATTTTTTTTTCTTTTTTGCAATAATTGGTAAATGGTATTATTTTGTGTTATATATATATATATTTTTTATTTTACGATTTTTTTTTTTTTAAACATGCAAGGAATGTTGTGACATTGACTGACAAATAGGTAAAACACGTGAAAAGTGTTGGTTTTTTACAGTAAAACATGCACAGAGTGTTACTACATCGACTATCTTATAGCCTGCTGCTACAAGGAAGTGCCGCTACATTGACTGAGGGCTTGGTTTGGGCAAGCAATCTATCATTTAAAAAAAAAACTTTATTCAAGTTTTTAAACTTTTTCTGGTCTGGTTTATTAGCATTCTCTTTAAAACAGCTTATGGAAAAAACTTTTGGACTACTATGGTTTATAGTATATTTTGGACTATATATATACACACACACATATATAAATTATGTAAGTGTATTCTATAAATAGAGTTCTCAATGTTCTTAAATAACAGAGCAAAAATAAATTGTTTTTAACTTATATATATATCAGGCTTGGTCTGGAAGCGGGTGCAATCGCATTTCATTTCTGACCACGCAAATTATATTTAGTTGCCACAACTCAGCCACGGCTTTTTAGATGTTTTGAGAACATGTATGTTTGTCCGAAACTTTTTGACACGCTAAAACAATTAAATTCATAAATAATCTTTTTGTAATCAAATGATTTAATATTAGCAAAGTGCTTTTAAACTTAGAGAAAGTTAACTTTTATAATGACTGCAAAAGGAAATTTTTAATTTTATTTTTAAATTATATTAAGTTAAGTAAGTTTTATTAAAAATTAAAATAAATAATTATATAAATAATAATATAGATTAATTTTTTATTCTTTAAACGTAATTCTTTTTAAAATGTTTGTACAATCGATTTTATAAAAAAAAAAACTTTCAACAACAATTGCGTTTTCAATAAAACTTAAAAAATAGTAATCATCAAAGTAAATAAAATTAATAACCAAACAGGAATTAATAAACAAAGAGGAACTTACAGATGAATGAACATAAACATTCATATATATATAGTGACTTACGATGAACCAGCACTGCGCCAGCGGCTCATTAAGAACATATACATACAACTATATTAAAAAGCCTACTCACTAAATACATCGCGGTATTGTGAAGCAGTTCTGCTTCCTCTTCATAAATATATTTTACTATTTTAGTTTAACCATTAACGTTTGCTTTCTAATAATTTGATGCAATAAAAATGTGCTTCTAGTTTGCAAGAGAAGATTAAATAAAACTTACTTGTATAAAACTTAGAATGTAATAAGCCTTTTATATATTCATTTATAATTTATATATTTTGGTATAATAAGCCGGTAGACTTAAGTCAAATATAAAGTTGTTAAATATATAAATAATGTGCAGTTTGGAAACTGATCATTATAGACTGCTGTTTCAGGGGTCTGGCGCATTGCAAAAGTTTTTGAAACATTTTAAACATTTCTTTTGTTTATCTTACTTGAAAAAATTGTTTTAAATATTTTAAACTTTGCAAACTAGACAAAGCATGAAATGATTATAAAAATACATTTCCTTTTTTATTTATTATACAATTCAACTGCCGTTAATTATATCAAAATCTTATGGAAATAAAACATAAATACTTAAATAAAGAATTATATTATACGCTTTGATAAATTGAAGAACATTTGTTTCTTTACCAAATGATCATTAATAGTAAGCCGTTTTTTTTAAAAATGTCGCCTGATTTTTAAAAAAAATTATAAATGAGTTAGTTTAGAAATAATTTGTTCTAAACATAATTTATTTTGTTTTAGTTAAGTTTTTTCTCTGTTAAGAACTTATTTCTTTTCTTAGTTAACTTTTTTAGTAGTTGTATCCTGTCAAATTAAGTTTTTCTTTGCGCTTTTTGAAATGTTCTCAAAACATCTATATATATATATATATATATATATCTATATATATATATATCTATATATATATATATCTATATATATATATATCTATATATATATATATATATATATATATATATATATATATATATATATATATATATATATATATATATATATACATACATACATACATATATATATATATATATATATATATATATATATATATATATATATATATATATATATATACAATGTATATATTATACATGTATATACATATACATATATATAACATATATATGTATATATAAATATTAGACATACTACAATGTATATAGATGTATATATCAGTGGTGTACCCTCCGGTTTTTTCCTGGTCACCCTGTGGGCAACTGAAATAGTTTATATTTCTTACTTGAGTCGTTCGCTATGATAATCAGTAGTTCCGTATAATAATTTTTTTGGTATTTTTTATTTCAGAAGAAAACACCCAAGAAAAAAAAATTTAGCGTCTTACTACTAAAATACAACTAATAAGAAACAGTTTAAATAAAAGTAAATTAATAATAAAAAAAGAGAAACTTTATGATTTAAAAAACATTGTTAAGTAACTTTAGCAACAAAAAGATATTGGTGAAGAAATCACATTAAACAATACTTTAAAAGATTTTTGTTGTAGTTGATATCTGTTTCGCGTCATTTTGTCTTAACAAAACAACGTGAAAATCTTGACGAAGGTTTCATTACGCATAGAAAGAAAGTTGAAAGCCTTAATCGCAAAAAAAAATTTATATAAAAAAAAATTCTATTATTCTCTCTCAATCTTCAATTAAGTTTAAAACATGTTTTTATTGTAATTCATTATACTAAGGGATCGTCCATAAATTACGCAACTCTAAATTTCACTAATGAACAAAAAAAATAATCAGAAGTTTTTCCTCGCAGAGCTTTAAGTTTAATAAAAAATCAAAATAGCTCATTAAGTTTATTGAAAATCTTAGCATCTTAATCACCAGTTACCATTTATGAAATTTACACTTATTCAACCTTCTGTTAATATATGCATAAAATAAAGATTTGGTAAATAAATGTTGTACAAAAGTATTGTTTCAAAGTAAAATATCATATGTGGCAATATACACCATGTGGCATAGTAAACAAAGTTAATGGATCAAAATAAAATAACAAAGATGCTTTTTTGATTGAAAACAACTACAATTTTTTAACAATATAAATTTTAAAATTGTATCAAAGATTCATATACTTTAAAAATTATACCTAAAACATAATATTTATCTATATATAATAACAAATCAAAAAATAGTATTAATAATTTTTTATTGTATATGTTTCAATCTATACATAACTTTAATTTTAAAAAGTAAGCGTAAAAGAGACCTTTTTAAAATAAATTTAGCGTTGTGTAATTTATAGTCGATCCCTAAGACTTTTATTTTATTCATTTTATGCATTCTAATAATGTTTTTTCACATGTATCTTTTTTTATTGCGTTAATTTTGCCTTAGCAATGCAAAACAAAAAAACTTACCTTAGTTCCTTTAAAAAAACTTACCTTAGTTCTCTATAAAGTTATTTTTACTTTTTTAAGAAAAACTAATCCGGTTTCTGCCAGAATCTATTTATAAATATTTAATAGAAAACATAAGTTATAAGTTGGAGAACCTTAAAAGCTTTTGTTTTATCAGTTCCTCTGGAAATTAAATTTGATATTTTATTTGATATTTGACTTTTAAGATTTTATTTTTACTATTCAAAACAAAGATATATTTCAAATCAATCAACAACTTAAAGCACATAAAAAATACAAAGTTTTCATCACCGATTTTTATGCAGAGCACTAAAACTATGCAATAAAATAATTTATTATAAGAAACCGATGAACTTATTCAAACAATTTGATTTTATTAACTTTGATAACATAAAGTTCAACACTCAAAATAAAAACCGCCCATTTACATGATTTAAAATGTACTATACCGTTTTAAAAAAATGATACATTAGCATCTCGAATAAAAAGAAAATTTAATTTTAAAATTCATTTTAAGTTAAGAAGAAAATTGCTTGAAAATGCAAGAACGTTTCAGTTGTACATTGAAATATCAAATCGCGTCTTTTTATTACGTTTAGTAAAATTACATAACGCACTGTAGTATTTATTAAACGAAGTTAATACTACTTTAAATACTTTTTAAAGATATCTTTTAAATAATCACAATGAATAAATCTTCATAAATAAAAATAAGATCTTCATATTTCAAAATACGGTTTTATTAATGAACTTTCTTTTCAAGTAAAAAACTGTCTGGTTGTCCTGCCGGGCTACTGACATGCATTTTTTTTTAATATCAGTTGCCCTTTGAGAAAACAAGTCGCCTGGTGCCACCGGACAACCATGAGGGTACAACGCTATATATGCATGTGTATATACATATATATATATATGTATTATATGTATATATGCATGTTTGTATATATATATATATATATATATATATATATATATATATATATATATATATATATATATATATATATATATATATATATATATATATATATATATATATATATATATATATACAGTCCCATGACAATTTATTAGTGTCACCAATATTTTTTTCATATTTTCTTATTCAAGTTGAATTTAACAATTGAAAAGCAATGTAATATATTTTAAATGTATTATTTATAAGAAGTCAATTATGTATAAAGTTAATTTTTTCAGATTTTTTTTTACTATTGGCATCCCTGACATTTCTGGAAGCCATCTTGTCACGACACTATTACTCAACTGTCATCTTTACAAGCACGTGATTGTTTTTCTCTGTCTATTTTATCGTTTTTTTTTAGAATTCTGAAGAAGTAAGTGCAATATTTAGTTTTTATTTGTTTTACTAATATAATTTAAACTTGCAAATAAAGATTTTCTAACATTATTATTACAGAAAGGTCATTTTTGATAATGTTACAACTCCAACCTCAAAAATCTTGTATTTTTTAGTAATGGGTAAAAAAGGAGATCTTTCACCAACAAAAATTGGATTTATAAAAGCATTGATAAATGAAAAAACACTTTCACAGCATGAAATTGCTAAAAAATGTGGTATTTCACATACCTCAGTAAAGAGACTTGTCAAAAAATCGGATATGGGTGATAACTGTTTACCGAAAAGGAAAGGTAAATGTGGTAAAAAATAAAATTTTGACTCCTCGTGGTGAAAGATCATTGTCGAAAATAATAAAGGAGGATAGGACTGCTACTAATTCTTTCATAAAAAATAAATTACAAGCCTCTGGAATTCAAATGTCCACCAGAACATTGCAGAGAAGACTCAATGATCTCGGTTATAATAGTAGACGGACAGTAAAAAAGCTAAAGTTAACAATCAAAATGAAAGAAAATAGATTGAAATGGGCTCTGAAGTATAAAAACTTTACAGTAGAAGATTGGAAACAAATTTGGAACACATTCATTTTGACATTCATTTGAATGTCAAAATGAATGTGTTTGCGATCTGGATGAGAAACACATGACAACAGAACCTTGCTCCAGTCTCTTATCGTGATATTTAGGTGATGATGTGGAAAGTTTGTGCTTAAAATATTTTAATATTTTAATATGAAAACACACATGGAATGAGAAATTATAAAACAATATTTTATTTCAGGTTTGCTTTAGTGATGAGAACACATTCCAAGTGATGACAAATAAAGCTCAGTTTGTTCGCCATAAAATATCGGAAAAATATCACGAAGACTGTGTTATAAAAACTGTGAAACATCCGACTTCTGTCATGATTTGGTCCGTGATAAGCGGAAAAGGTTTGGGTCGACTCTACGTTATAGAGGGCATTATGAGGCAAGACCAGTATCGAGATGTCTTGCAACATCGATTGTTACCACAATTAAGGGATTGGTTTGGTG
Organism: Hydra vulgaris; assembly: GCF_038396675.1. Classification (NCBI taxonomy): domain Eukaryota; kingdom Metazoa; phylum Cnidaria; class Hydrozoa; order Anthoathecata; family Hydridae; genus Hydra; species Hydra vulgaris. The sequence goes on from NC_088926.1 coordinate 32,023,540, forward strand.
AAATTGAGAAATTTATATTTATGCAAGATGGTGCCCCTTGCCATACTGCAAAATCTATAAAAAAGTTCCTCTCAGAAGAAAAAGTTCAATTATTGGATTGGCCAGGTAACTCACCAGACGTCAATCCAATAGAAAATGTTTGGGAACTCCTGAAGAGAAAAATTTCAAAACAAAATATCACAAACAAAGTTAATTTGATTGAAAAAATTATATATTATTGGAACCACGATATAAATTTAAAAGAAATGTCATTAAAATGTATTGAAAGCATGCCTCGACGCGTCCAAGCAATTATTGATGCCAAAGGCGGGCTCACAAAATATTGATACAATGTGTGTCTATCATTAGGTTTATTAATTTTTGTCATTATTTTATAGATTTATTTGGTTTTATTGTGTATATGAATGTTAATCAATTAAAAATAAAAAGTATTTGAATACATTTTAATTGTTTACTGCATTTTATAACCCCAAGAAATCATTAATACAGAAAAAATGTAGGTGGCAATAATAAATTGTCATGGGACTGTATATATACATGTGCTCAATTTATGTTAATAACAAAAATAAACAATTTAGATCTAACAAAAAGACAATTACAAACCTCTGTTTGAGATGATTGAGATGTATTCATTAAAAGCATATTTAGTATATCTTGTAAAAATTCTCGAAGTGCATGATTTTCAAGCAGCAAAGTCTAAATAAATTTAAATTATAACCAAATCTATATTTTTTAAATAATAAGTCTACATAAATTTAAATTATTATCTCCAAAATCTATATTTTTTAAATAATACTATGTATTTCAATTTGTTGATATAAATTCTAACTTTTAACATATATTAATTATTCTATGTTGTTGATATATATTCCCTCCTCAAAGCTGAAAAACATAAGCCAGAGCAGGTTCTTTTCTTTTTTTACTCAGCCTAATAAATTTAGCAGATAAAGTTCCTGAAAAAACAAGAAACTTTTGTAAAAATATAAGAAACCTGTATAAAAATATTATATACTTTTAAAAAAAGTATATAATATTTTTGTCTGAGGTTTTTACTAGGGGTCATCCATAAAGTCACGCTATACATAACTTTTAAATAGAAGTACTATCATTTGCTCTTTTACGCAGAGATTTTCATTCAACATAAAGCGCTTCTGAATTTTAATTATTCTTGAAAATTAATTAATCTAATAATAATTAAAAATAATAATTAATAATATATGACTTCTATTTAAAAGTTTAATGTGAATAAAATAATGGATAAAGATTATCATTTTACCTATAGGTAAATAAGTTACAAAAACTTACTGTTCATTCTTACATATCAACACATTCATACATTGCTAGTTTTTTATAGAAATTAAAAAATGAGTTAAGTAGTACTGAGGTCATTGTCTTTTGTGATTTTTCAGAAAACTATGAGTTTATTGTACATAAGGAAGTACAAATTTTTCACTGGAACAAGATTCAAGCAACATTGCATCCTACAGTAGTTTATTATAAAGTAAATAATGTCCTTAAATGTGATAAATATCTCAGATGATTTACTGCATGATGTAGATATGGTATATCATGCGATGAAGTTATCAATGGAACATATTAAAAGCAATATTTCTCATCTAAGAGAAAATGTTCATTACTTTTCAGATGGGTGTGCTGGCCAGTACAAAATTGCGAACACTTCATAAATATATGACACCATAGGCAAGATTTTGCTATGAAATGTACATGGTTTTTCTTTGCAACAAGTCATGGTAAATCACCCTATGATGGTTTTGGTGGCTGTTAAAAGACTAACTTTAATTGCTAGTCTTCATTGAGCAACAACAAATCATACTTACAGCATCTGGAATGTTGTTTTTTTTTCTACCAAAATGAAATCATAGGAGGTAGTTTTTGATATGTATCTAAGGAGTCAAACATGATAACTCAAACTGAAATTTTTTTCAAAGATTTTCAACAAAAACGTTGAAACTTTAATAATCTCATCAGTTTTTCAAACTGATGAGATTAAAGATTGTTTGCCTAACATAAGCATTGAAAAGGTTGCTATTGAGCAAGTGCTTCATAAGTTAAAGCTAATTGTGTTATGTAATAAGCTTTAAAAAAAAATGGCGATGAAATATATAACCAAAAAAGAGATTGAATCTCTGAAACCATAAGGAGTCAGACACTAAAATTTAGAGTGAGGTTTTTTTTTCATTAGTATGAGCTTGTATTCCGAAAATCATCAAAATCTGAAATGGCATGGTGCCGAAATTTTTTTTTGGGTTGATTTGACATGGAATGACCTAATAGAAAAAGCTTACTATCAAAATGTGATAAGAGCAATTTAGATTTTGTGTACCACTTTTGTGTATATTATTTAATTAAAAAACTATTTGTACATAAAAGTGCACTTTATTATTATTTTTTTTGTTGTTTTATAATAACTTAATAATTTGTTTTTTTATTTAATTCTTTGATATTACTAGTTATTAGCTGAATTTCTAAAATTTTTATGTAATACTTAAATTCTTTTATTCAAGTTTAAATACTTAAAAATTTTTATTTATGTTTATAAAAAATAAAACAGATAACACTCATCATAGCCTTTAGCTTAACTGCTTTCTATTTCAGGAGTTAAATAAATTTAGAAACTTTGTTTGAACTTTTTAAAACTGCTTTATCCCACACTATTTGAATTTGGGCCAACATTTTCATACCATAAATTTTTTCTAAACTTTGATCATGATTTTAAATAACTCTTGGTCAATGATCAATTATTATAACAAATTATTAATTCAAAATAGTTGAACAATAAAGCAGTATCAACTAGATTTTAGAGTAAGAAAATTTAATAGAATTTATAAATACAGTTAAATATCTTCAAGAATACCTTTTGCTTTTAAAACAAAAATAAATAATATATAAAAATATATGTAAGACAATAGCTGCATATATATATGATAAGATACTGGTTTGGGGAATGCTATTGGACTGTTTCCTTTGTAGTCATGTTTGTGCACAGGCGTTTAATCCATAATTTATTATTTTAAAGTATGGCTACATCAACTAACAGTTTTTGATAGGTTGATCATAAATATCCTTGATCTTATGATTATAAATATCCTTGATCTTATGATCATAAATATCCTTGAACTTATAAATAGCATAAATATCCTTAATAGGTTGATGAACTTTATAGTCAGAGATTAACAATACCTAGATACAGGCTTTATTAAGAAGCGTTGCACAGCTCGCATTTTGCCTGTGAAAAGGCGATTTGCCTACGCGTTCAGCAGTTTTGCGCTACGCAAAAACTTTTATCTTTTAGAATATTTAAATTATCTTTTATAAATGCTTTTACTTACGAGGTTTATTTAGAAGAAATAAAGTTGTAAGTAAAAGCATTTAACCGCAATTGTAAACTAATAGATTTTTTGTTGTTGTTAAAAATTAGTTTAAAAAAAATAAAGTGTTTTAAGTTTTATCTTAAGGAATTAAATATATAAATTCTTTTTGAATATAAAAATTACTTTTTGTTATAATAGTTTTAAAAAAAGCACAATTTATTTCAATGTAAATATTTTATTAATAAGATATTTTGTTTATTGTTAATTCAATAACATAAAGTTTTAATGACGTTTGCTTAATTTATGAAAATAAATTATGATCACGAATAAGTTATTGGTAACTGATAAATAACAAAAAAAAACTCTTTATTGTTTAAAAACTTTATTAAAAAGAGTTCACAAAATAAATAAGAAAAAATTTATTAACAGTTAATAAAATAACCAAAAACCAACTGTAAAATTATTAAAAAATAAACAAATATTATTTTACGTTTTATGAAAAAAATATTTTTTTTTAAATAAAATTTAGTTCATATTTGAAAAAAATAATAAAAATGATTTTTAAAATAGGAACTTAGATTTATTTGTAACTTTTGTTATAGTGAGAAAAAAAAAACTGTTTGTATGATTTTTAACGCGTTAATAAAATAACTTTAATTACAATGCGGTACTTGAAAAGACGCGAGTGACGCAATATAACTTCTAACGATGCAAAATATATTTGCTGAGTTGAGTTACTTAGAAATGCGTTTTGCGTTTTCGTTACGCAGCAAAATCTCGTAACAAGGCCTGAGATATATGATCTAATCCATCGTGGGTTCTTCAATATACAACTTGCAATTCCCATTTTGTTATGGGTTATATATTCCCTCTATATACTAGCCTCTTAAAAATTTACACATCATACCAACCTGCCTGTTTGCACTACTTAGCATGGCTTTTATTTGCTATTTAACTTCTTTTGTCTGGTACACTCATTTTTGATTTGTATATACTTATTAGGGTAAAAGTTTTGTTTTTTGCAGTATGTGTTTTTTGCGATATACACTTTTTTATGAAAAAAAAATAGCTGTATAGTACTTCAAATGTTCTGACTAGCTCCTAAAACCTGTTAAAATGCGTAAAAAACCATTTTAAACAAAAATTAAATATTTATTGTTTACATAACTTTAACTACATGATTAAATTTCAAGGATTGAATTTTTCCTCTGTAAAATAAGATTTGAGGTGATTTAAGTTTTTCATTTTCTACACTTAATGGATATTATCTTTGATAATGATGATTAATATTTGAGAATACATAATTATCTTTAATATTTTTGATTCGTCAATGGGAATATAATGTTTAATCGATGAATAAACGACTTTAAAATTACGAAAACAATGAATATGTTTTTTGTGGTAAAAAATTGTTTTTTGTGACATTTCAATGTATAAGTTTGAAGATTTTTTGAAGCTATTTTTTGATTAAATAAATATAAACATGTATAATTGCAATACCTTTGATGAAGAAGAGGCGACAATTGCCACTTTATCTCAAAAATATAAAAAATATGAAGCTATTAACATGTATGGAGGAGGCCTTACAAAAAATTTCTGAAAAAACCTTATCAGTTTATGTTGCCTCCAAAAAGTGTGACATACCAGCATGAACAATTAGTTGGCATTTAAAAAAACAAAAAAACAGAGAAAGTCTGAAGAAGACTGGCCCAAAAAATGTGTTAACTGAATTTGAAGAAGAACAATTTGTTGTATGGCTTGTTACGCCATCTAATTTGGGCGATCCTAAAACAAAGGATAATTTAATTAAGGTTGCTTCAAAAACCTTCAAAAATCTTCAGATACTCCGCAGTGTAAAAATGGAATTCTAACGGAATATTGGGTAAACACATTCCTTATAAGAAATGATGGGATAGTTCTTCATACCCCTGAATCTATTAACAGAGCGGCAGCTATGGTTCCAGCCAGCAGAATTAAGAGATTTTTCTGACAATTTTTCTCATTTTTCAAGAAGGAATGGTTTACTTCATGTCCTTGATTGTCCAGATGCTTTTTACAATATTGATTGACAAATTATGAACTAAATCCCAGTTTGAAGAGAGTTCTCTTCAAACTGGGATTTAATTCAAGAAAAGGTGGAAAAACAGTTTATAAAGTTAATTCATCAATGCCTAAAGAAAACATTACTGTCTGTTATTGCTTTGGAGCTAATGGTTTTATGTTTAAAACCCAGATTATTGATACCCAGATATTGAAAAAAAAGTTCATACGGATAGAAGATCTTGCATATGTTTTTGGAACTGTCAATGGAAATTTTTTGTTCACTCAAACTGAATCTGGATGGCAAAACCAATGCCTTATTAAAGATTATATTCAAAGAGTTTACAACGAATTGTAAGATGTTGCATGTCCTGTTTTCATATTCTTAGACATTTGGACACTTAGACTTGTTCTTAGTTTTCATATTCTTAGATATCCAAAACACATTAATTTTCATTTAATTAAATGGTGCAAGAATTGGAGAATTTACATAGTGCCTTTTCCTCCAAATTAGGTTGGAAAAAATTAATAATCGGAAAAGAAAAAAATCATTACAAGGAGGTTGATGAGATTGAGTTTATAAAAATTTTAAAACTGATGAATGATAGAACTATTACAAAAAATAAAAATAGTTAATTGTTTCCGTGGAACAGGCATTTTTCCATTAAATATTGAGAATGTTCATGTTGAGATGCAAAAGAAGATAAAAAAAATAAAGATGAAAAAAAGTGGGAAAATAGTCATCTGGGTGCGTATACACAAAACTTTTGTAAGTCAAAAATTTGCGTAAATTTGGCGTAAGTTTTATGTAAGTTCTCAACTACTTAATTCCGTATTCACAAAATTTTTGTGCTTGCTTACAAAAAAACGTTTAACGGTATTCACAAAACATTTTAAGAAAATGCTCAGCTCGATTTACGCAAGAAAAGTTACGTTAGGTAGGAGCAACCTTCCCTTTGGCGTAACTATTTGCGCAGCTAACTTATGTTAATTTATTTGTTATGATATGTTAAGATTTAATACAAAGTTGTTTAATGTAATTGTTACCAATTCATTAAGTATAATCTGTTAAAATGTTGTTAATTACAATGTTTTAATCTGTTAAAATGTTTTATTTAACACTATTTAATGTCATAAAAACCATTTAAGATGCCATAGATACCTTAACTTTGTCTATGTCATATTAACTATGCCATAGATACCTTAATCTATGTCATCTATGTTTTTATAACATTAAATGCTGTTATTTACAACATTTTAATCTGCTAAAATGTTATAATTAATAACTTTTTGTAACATCTAATTTATATGTTGTAGTTAACAACAATAATGCAAAATAAAATAGTTATAAATTAAACATTTGATTTATAACTATTGCCTCTTGAAGTAGTAACTATATACTCTGTCTATGCATTTTGAGTACTTTTTATTGTAAGTATAAAAGATAACATAACTTATTTGCATGTTTTAAAAATTATGTTAATTTTCAGATTATTAGAATAATATTTCTTTTTGTGTCTACAAATAAAGGTATGGTAAACTAATATTATTGTTTTGGCAGTCAATCTACAATCTATTCTTGTAGAGGTGCATTGAGTTTTCAAATCTTTAATAAAAAATTATTTTGTAAACATTTCCTTGCAACCTATGAATCAAAATAAAATGCAAAATCTGGAATCAAAATAAAAATACTTCTTGTTGCATCAAGACAATTAGAAACAAAAATTGTATTAATGGTGATAAAATAATTTGTGAATAAAATAACTGTAATAAAATAATGTTGACTAAAAGAAACTATTTATTGTTTTTGTGTATGCTTTTTATTTGCTGTTCTTATTTCTTCTACACTACAACAAGCATATTTCATAGATCTATATTCTTAATATTAGTTCTCATTTGAAATTCAATAAATTTATGTTCATTACAATATTAGGTTTAGTAGTTTTATGGTTATTAAAACATATTTATAATGTATTAACTTCAAGAATTAAGTTTCAAAAATTATATATTTATTCTCTCTATATATTTATGCTTCTATTTACTGTCAGATATATTTTATGTTCAATTATTACTTTCAACATAATTATTAAAAAAGAAACTTATAAAAAATGCAAGTTAAGAAGTTTATAGTTGCATCAAAATTTTGTAATATTATCAATAATTATAGTAAAAGTCTTTAATATAAAATAACTTTATTTAAAGGTAATAAAAAAACATTGTTCTGCTAACTTTTTCTGAATCAAAAATTTTTTATTGTATGCTTTACATTAGTTACATAAGATTTATGGAATACTATTTACATTTTATTTAATACTCTAATATAATTTAGTTAAAATGGATATTCCAATAATTCTAGATGCACAAGGGCAAGATCAAAATTGGCGTGAAACTAAAAATGCTGTTTTGAATGATTATAATGATGTGGAATGTCATCAAAAGTTTCATCTTCCAAAAGTTGTTTCAAGTGATATTATCACAACTCTACATAATAATTTTTCAGCATAGACTGCAAGAAATAACCCAATATGTCCAGAAGCAAAAGGATTAGTATCACTTAGACTCTTAGCATCAGGCACTTTTCAAGGTGTAATTGGTAAGAAATTAGTTTTAGCAGTTTTGGAACTTAATACAGTTTTAAAATTTTTCAATTAAATTTTTATTACCTTTTAATATTAAAAAATGTATGTTAAGAGGGAAATTTATTTTTTCCAATTATGGTATTTTATTTGGTTTTAGTCAAAAAGGCATAAATCATTAACATGCTTTTTTAAAAGTATAAATAACATACTAATAGGATTTGTTTCTAGCTAACATTTAATTTCATATAAAAGTAATATCATTATAAATATTATCTGGGCAAATTATAGACTCTTTTTTCATAACTTTTAAAAATACATTACACTCAACAAATCTTAACTGTTTACATCATTTCAGATTTTTCTTTGTATATTATTTAACCTGTTTATAATATTTTGGCGTATTTTTTAGAAAAGGATGTCCTGCTGTAAATTGTCAAGTTGTTGTTGATCCAGATGGTAACTTTAGAGGTGTTGTGATTGAGTATCCATCATGTCATGATGCATTTATTTTTGCAAATTCTACTCTGAAACAGACACTAGAGTTAGATCCAACTGCAGGCTTTCTTTTTGGTTACTCTAGATATGGCTTGTAACCTGCCATTATAACTCTATATAGTGTGCCAGCATCACCAGATGAAATTTATTTTAACCGAGTTCACTGAAAAACAAGTAGTGAAGTGGAGCGATGCATCGGAGGTTTTGCATCGGATTGTTGGAGGTGCTTACATAAAAGTGGTGGAGCGCTACAGTAGTATTACTCCAACAATGTGCTGCAGTATAATTTTTACCTGTGTTTTACTTGAAAATAAAATTCAATAGGCTTAGAGGATCCAGTTGAGTTTAATATTAATAACGATGATGATAATGAAGATGATCATCAGTCTGACAGAAGACTAACAAACCAAACCTGACTTGGTATGGAAAGAAGAGTCTTTGTAAAAAACTATTTGTTTGCTAATCATAGACTTTAATGTATTTTAATAATTTTGTATTGTATAAAACATTTTGAGTTATTTTAATTATATATGGATTCTAATATATATTGTCCTAATCTATTAATTGAATCTAACTAATTAAATCCAATCTAAATCACTAAAACCCGTTTTTGTTTTATTTTAAAAAGATATATTTTGACATAAAAGTTTCTATACGTGTAGTGAAAGTATAATTAAAGTTGAAAGATGAACAAAAACAGATTTTTTAAATGTTAACATTACATAAATGTTACAATTAAATTTTAAAAGTGTAAGGAAAGAGTTTAAAATTCTCACTACCTTAGTTGCAAATTTAGAGCAATAATTTTTCATTTGTTTATATAATTCAGCTCAAGATTAATATATTTTTTGCATAAGTTTATGCTTAAGGTTTGCGTAATGCTTGCACAGCCTTAGCTTTACACAAATGCTGTGAAATGTTTGTAAATACCAAATAGTTAAGAAAAAAAATGAACGTAAGGTTTGCGTAACTTACGCAAGAGTTACGAAAGTTTTGTGAATACACACCCTGAACCTGTTGTTAAAAAGAAGCATGAATGGCCAGCTAAAAAAATTTAATAATATGTATGTTTTTAGTTGTTTTAGGCTCAAATACACTTAATTTTAATGCGTCAGTCATTCTTTTATACTGCAAAAATACCGCAAAAAACAGATTTTATACCGAAAAAAATATATTGGTTAAGTAACTCTGTTTTAAGTAAAAATAATATGGCACAATGAAAATGGGATAGTAACACATATAATATTTTCTTTGTTGCACATTTTGCTTCATATTTCATTTGAAGAGAGTATATGAGTAAAAAGTTATAAGTAAACAAATTTTCAACGAGCGGAATACAGCAAAAAATAAATCTTTTTTCAATAGCATTCTGTATGTAGAATGTATATACATATGTATATATATTAGGGTGGGTTGAAAATTTTTTTCCCCTCAAATCCAGTTGTAAAAGTGAAAATATGCTGTATTATTGGTTCAGTTACAAATCTGTTAAATATTATACTTTTTTTTTTAGTGTAACAGCCCGCACATCAATCCCGAAGTTTATTATAAACATATAAAAAAGTGGTAAGACGCCACTATAGTGTAAACAATTTAACAAATTTACTTTGTGAACTAAACGCATATTATTATTTTACTGTTAAGTGATATAGAGTTATTGAGCACACCTTGTTTACAAATAATTTTGTTCTTATTACTTTAAGAGGGTACTTAAAAGTGGTTGCATGTGTATTGCATCATCTAATAGGGTAATTGTTTAGTCTGGTTTTAGTGCGACAAAAATATTAAAATACAGTTGTGTGTGCGTTTACATTCTTTTCATAATTTTCTCTACACTAACTAATAAATCATTATGGAAACTAGAAGACAAAATTATCAGTGCCTTATATTTGGGAGTGTACAAGATATTAAGGACAATGGATTGCCTACCTATGTCATGAAATATTACAAATGGAATTAATTACAACTTAAAATTAGCAGAAATACTATAAAAGAACCATCATTTTTAGATATTACCGAGCTTGTCTAAAAAAGTAGAAGATATTTGGTGAAAATTGTCCCTTCCTACAGTTTCACACACAAGAGTAATTCAGCTATTAAAGGCTTATCATTTAAAGTGCAAAAACCTCATGAAATCTCTAAAAAGATTATCTAATGTTAAAAAAATTGATTTTATACAGCATAGCAGAGTTCCATTCCACATTTGTTTATGTAAATGTGAACAAATTCAATTTGTTATTGTCCAAGAGAAAAAAAGGTACCGAAAGAAGAGCAGAAGTTTTTGCTTGACCAAAGACAAGAAAGGAAGATGCGAATTGGTGGAATAAATCATTTTTTTTTTTTTACAAAAAAAGGTAACAAGAGCCTCTAAGACAAACAAATCTAGTTTACAAATTCATAAAATTCAAGAGAAATGTAATATTGAACAAAAGGAGTTGGTGTCATCTTCAAACAAGTCTGAAATCAATATTTCTTTGCCTGATAGACTAAATTACCTTCCACATCACAAATTAAGAAAATAACAAAAAATACAGTTAAAAGTTTGCCTATGTTGTCAAAAACCGGCAACTGTTACTGTATTTCCGACAGAGCAGCGCTGCGATTGCTTCTTCAGAATTGCATAATGTATCTTCGGATATTGAAGTGATTGATAAATCAAAAATACAGTGGCAAAGGAAAAAAGAGCATAACAAATTATATAAACAACAAACACAGCTTCTTTTACCTGCTTTATACATTAATGGACAAAAAGACAAGACGCTAAATATTGTTAAGAAAGGAGCAAAAAGGTACAGACAAACAGTGATTGAGGAACATATCTGTTGTTAAAAAACCAGATTCAGTTTATATTGGTTACACTATGCCAGTTCGAGGTACTGCTTAAAGTATTGAAACATTGATTAATGGGCTTGTCTTGTCACAAAAAATTATTCTAGATAATTTGATGGCTATTGGTTGCAATGGTACAGTCACTAACACAGGAAAATTTAACAGCATGATTAGAAACTTCGAGAAAAGGCTTCAATGCCCTTACAGTGGATTATTTGCATGCTACATTTAAACAAGTTACCTTAAAGACATTTATTTATCAAATTAGACGGTGTACCACTGGCCCATCTTCACATGCAGGTCCTATTGGCAAATCATTAGAAAATTGTGAAAAATTACCAATAATAAACTGTAAAAAACAAAAAAACAAAGCGAAATTCCAGGAGTCAATTTTGAAGATCTGAGTACAGGTCAAAAATACTTATATGAAATAATAATGGCAGTTATTAGTGGCAAATGGACTGATGATTTGAGTAACAGACCCCCGGGTAAAATATCCCATGCCCGATGGTTAACAAAAGCCAATAGAATATTACGATTATATATTTCTACATCAAATCCATCAAATGAATTAAAACTATTAGCTGAATATTGTGTTAAAGTATATGCCCCAGTATGGTTTCAAATAAAAAGAAATCCAACTTGCAATGATGGGTCTAAGAACTTTTGGAAATTATTTAAATGTTCTTGATATCTGCCAACACAACTAATATTAGATCCCATAATTCAACTTAATGCCTATTTTGCCCACCCTGGGCAAATTTGTTTCTGTCAATATTGTGTGATGAACACAAAACAGTAAGGGAACTCGCTACCAGAAGGATACTTAAAGCACGAAATTCACGTCATACAGGAAAGATACCTTGTATATTTGAAGTGCCACAAATAAATTTTGATGCCAATAGTTACTTTGAGCTCATTAATTGGCAACAAAATTATTTTGATCCACCAATTCTGCGACACTAATCAGGAAATAAACAAGGCTATTGAGTCTCAGGGCAGCTTAAACTTAATTTAAAGCTACCGTATCAGCGCTTGTTTTAAAGCGTTAAGTTGCCGGCAATTTACGTACGAATTACGTACGCCTAGAGCGATTTATATGAAGCAACTTTGATATTTTTTTAACTTTTAAATTGCTCTATTAAGCGGTAAGATAAAAGAACTAATTAATTTTACAAAAAACTACTTTGACGATTATGTAAAAAAGTTTGAACAACAATTATGTTGGATATATGCGCTATTTACTAATAAAAAAACTTAAGCTTTATTAAGCTTTTTTTTATCAAAATATATAGTATACTATATATTTAGATAATGACAAATTTTATAAAAAATCATTAATAAAATTGTTTATTGTTATTAGTAACAAAAAACAAGTTTATTCAATTTTTGCTTTGTATACAAAGTTACTAATTGAAACTTAAAAGAAAACCATAAAAGAAATGTTTATAATTAAATGTTGCAATAAATTTTTTTGTGTATCATTTTTTTATTTAGCAAGCCCAAGTATATTTATTTATACAAGTTTTTATAGCAATAAAAAGAAATTCCTTAAACCTTTATTGAACAGTAAAAACAAATGAATAACAAAAAACAAAAAAGTTATATTTTATATTATCGCTGTTTATGTTAGTTTATTTTTATTTTGTTTTATGGTAATGATTGATTGTTTTGCTTGAAAAGCGCAAATATTGAATGCAAACATGTTTGAAGCAAACCAATACAAAATATATAATAAAATGTCATACTTTATATAAAATATTTATTTATTCAAAATGTATTCATTTTTAACAGCAGCTTTACATAATTAACAGTTTATGCGCTATTCAAAAAGTAAACAGAAAAATCCTTAAAGCTTAAAAAAAAAATTGATTAAAAAATATTTAAATTATTCTTTTAATTTTTAATATGTTAAAGGTATGTGTAATATTCAGACTTTTCAATAAAGTTAGCACACAAACGATCTTTACCCGTTATATTTTTTAGTAGAAGATATATTTACTATTCAAGTTTTGTATTACCTCAAATATTATTAAATTTTTGGAAAATGCATTTTTTTTTTTTTTTAATTTTGGAAAGAAAGGATGCAGACAATTAACTGTTATTCGCAACATTTAATTGAAACTCTTTTGATGATGACTATGTCTTCTACGAACGAGGCAATAAAATTTTTAAGAAAACTTAAATTTAGATAAATCAAGAATAGAGTATAATTTCCACTTAACACTTTTAACACGTTGATAAGGAAATTTTCTAATGAAGGCACACATTGCAGACTCCATGAAATTTATAACAAGACACATTTTAATGACAGTTGTTATTCTTCTTAATTTCTATATAAATGAAGACAAACTAGGATATATAAAAAGTTTACTCTTCCTATTCTTTACCAAATTTTTAAAATTAAAGTATAGATAGCACTTTGAAAAGTAAGAGAGTTACTTTGAAGACTTTTAATAGATGGGAGTTTGTTAAGGATTTTCAAATTGAAACCATTACAGAAAAAGAAACTACTTTTGTAGTTAAAATCATATGTAAATTGTGTGCTCTTCATCGAAGCACTATTTTATTAAGAACTAATGGAGCAGTAAGAGCAGCTGTCTTACGATTTATAAATGGTACGAGTAATATTAAAAAAGATAGCACTAGTAGACATATATCAAGTACGACTCACCAATATGCTATACAATTGGAAAATGAAGATTTTGACAATAATAAAGGAGCAAAAAATGTAAGGGCTTAATTTAAATTGTTGATGTTTTCTTTTAATAACTTCTTTTATCTTCAAGCCATTTCAATTTAAAAGCAAATAAGTTAATAGCAGGCCGCCGAGAGCGGTCACGCACTAAAATTACAGCACTAAAAAAAAATATTGTTTATTTGCGACCTTCTGATACAATTTGTTTAATTTTTTTATTTGCTTCTGAACTTTATTTTTGATTATTAAATGTTATTTCTTTTTTTTTTAAATAATAATTTAATTTTAAAATGTTTCACACACTCGTAAATTATGCGCAGTTCCTATAGTCTTTGTAGATGGTACTTTTCATCGCTTAGTAACACATTACTAATTGACAAAAATGACATAAAAAAATGTTTTCAATTTATTTTAAATTGTTTTATTTTATTGAAAATTTGTGTTTAAATAATGTTTTAAATAATAAAATGCAGACAAAATATTTTTTCGAAAAAATTTTTTTATTTTTAACAATGCAATTATTGCATAATGTAACCTTTCTATGGGCCGAAGAAGTCATTTTTTTAAGACCCAAATTTAATTGAAAGACAAATTTAGGCTATATTAACAAATATTTGCCGCTCCTTAGACCAAACTTATAAGATGGAATTGAATTTTCTATCAAACTATCTAGTTTCCATCAAACTATCTATTGGTTCTATATAAATTGTTAAATGCTATTTTTTATTTTTTTTTCTAATTATTTAATTCTTACAAATTAAATAAACGCTACAACTATTTTTATATTTCAGGGTGTGGATGTTAAAAAATACTTTTTTATGCCAGAAATAAAAATTTTTAAAAGTTAAGTTACCAAACTTGGCAATTTTTACAATATATAGAAATGAAAAGATTTGAAATATGAAATTTATATGTTCAAGTAATTTACTAACGTAACTTAACAAATAGTTTTTTACTTTTAGTAACTTACTAAAAGTTAAAAACTATTTGATTATAAATTGTTCCAGCTGTTATATATTGAAGTAATTAGAAATGTCAATTTTTTTTTATTGAAGTAATTTAGCATTTACATTTTGCTGTTAAGCAAATTTGGCGCTGTTATTAACTTATTTTCTTTTCAAAAACATAACTAGTAATCGTATTACCGCCATATTCATTATTGTTGATAATGGAGTAAGCACTTAAAAAATATTTTAAGTGAAATAGAAATGAGCGTTTTATCAATAAAAAAAGATTCGCTCCCCGCTAATTTTTTTGCATCATGAAAAAACGTCTTCGCAAGCAAAAAAATAAAATAAATTGATAATATTTGGTAATCAAATTGATAAAGATAAAACTCTGTTTAAAAATCATTTTTATATATATTAACAGGTGGATTTTAAGAATTTGTCAAAAAGCTTTTACTTAAATCCATCGTCACAGAAAGAAATACTCATGATAAATTGCTACCGCAATCTAGTAAAAATTGCCTATGAAATGGGGTGCCATCCTACCAATGCCTCATTCACATTTTTCTGTTCTGGTAAGATTTAAAACTTTTCTGACATATGAGTGAAATACCATTTTTGCCATTATAACATTTTATTGAACTGTTAGGGTAGAATAGAGTATTATGAGCACCTTAAGCCAAAATTGGAATTTTTTTCTAAATTAATTATGCTATATCCAAAATATTTTAAATATACAATTTTTAGGGGTCACTAATTATGATCTACTTAGATATTCGGAAACCCAAAATATTTTTCTTAAAAACACAGAGGTTTTAAAAAAGTAACCTAAGTGCTCATATTACCCAGACCACTTGGTAATATGAGCACTTTAAATTAAGTTTAAAAAATAATATTTATAAAGTATAAAAAATAACAACATAACAATTTGAACTAATTTGTGGAATATAATGAATCGTTATTAACGAAATCTATTATATAAATCATTAAAAAATCAAATTTTAAGCCATTTTTTATTGAAACAAAACTACTTTGTTTTATGTAACAACAACAAAAAAAAAAACAACAATAAGATAGTCTGTTATTTTTTCAATTTTATTAACTCAAACCTTTTATTCAAAAAGCAATCAAAACCACTGCAATTTTAGGACTTTAAACTAGGTAATTTTAATTAAAAACACTGGGTAATTTGAACACGTTCGTATTACGCAAAAATGTTTTTTTTTAAAATAAAGTCAAAACTAAATGTTTAATAACGAATGATGATATTTTGCGTAATGTGTAATGATAATATTTTAACAAAAAATTGAATAGCGTTTTAATTAGACGAGAGCTGCTATTTACTACATATAATTTTACGCAAATTATACTGATTTTTGTAATAACCATATTGTTGTTACAGTTCCATATAAAGTTGATTCAAAAATTATAAAGCAACTTTAGCTTCACTGCTTACATCTTAGAAGTTTTTAGGTATGCTCATAATAACCAAGGTGCTCATGTTACCCTAATCTACCCTATTTGTTTTATTTTTCTACCTATATGCTTACAAGTTCTATTTTTTTAATAGATACATTTAACAGTTTTATTTAAGGTGAAGTGTGCAAAACTAACTAGCGCAAGCTTAATTAAACGAAATGAGAATAGTCATACTGGAAGAGAAATGACTAAATGTTGTGCTGACTCCGTACGTGAAAAATGTGTTGAAAACCTTTTTTTCTATTCTTAGTGACTGTAGTCAAGCAAGAAAAACGGGCAAAGAAAAAGAACTGGTTTTAGTTTGAACGGAAAGAAATAGTATACCGATCTACATGGTCACATAGTTGCTGGACATGTCACTCTTTGGTGGCAGTGACTCAAACTCAGTAACTAATTGTATAAATAGCATATCTGAATCAGATGCATCATCATTTAAAATAAGATCTGAACATTATACTAACAAAGTGATATGTGCTTGTTGCAGATGGTGCAAGTGTAAATTTTGGTGTACATAACGGTGTACTGACACATTGTCGCCCATGGTTGATAAAAATCCATTGCAATAATCACAGGGTTGAATTGGCAGTAAAAAAAGCATTTAAAGAAATCCCTGATTTTACAAAAATTGACGACTTTTATATCGCTAACTACTATCTATTAAGGAACTCTTATAAATTAAAAGCGGAAGTTGAAGCAGCCTCAAAATGCCTTGATATAACACACTACAATTTACCAAAAATTACAGGAACAAGGTTTGTTGGACATAGGAGGAAAGGAGTTTAAAAGTAAATAAATAAAATGTTAATTTTTTAATTTTTTACTCCCAAACTTTTTAAAAATAAAAAATTGTTTTTTAGTAGCAAAGCAGAAATTAAGAACTAAGATATAATAATAAAAAAAATTATAATTTAAATTATAAATTAATTTTTTAATGCATATATTAATGTTGAGAGAAAAAAAAGTTTGTTAAACATTTAAAAGAATTTAATATTTCATTTAATTATTTAAAAATAATTTAAAAAAAATAAATGTTCCAATATAACATTTCTTTATTGTTTTTTGTTAATTGAGTTATTTTTTTTATGGTCGCATTTTGCAGAAATTTATTATATTGCGGTAGTTTTGATGTCTTTAAAAAATAAAAAGATAAAGAGAATTTTATGACGTCAAACTCACATTAAGCTAATGCATCAAGCATTCATTATTTAAAACAAGGCCTGCCATATCATAAGCAGGCAGTTGAACACTCTGTGAAAATAGTGACGAAAGCATCTATGTCCTTATGCGATAAAAAATCAAGAGAAGGTTAAATACAAGCGAAACTTGCATCCAGAGATTTATGCCCTGATTTGACAGTAAACAAGATTTTGTGGTCAATACATAATCAGTTAGATTTTATTTTACAGTATATTAATGTATATTAATACCAAATTTTAGTACTATGTTAATTGTTTATGCATTCTATATTTTATTTCTTCATTTTTCAATTATTATATAATTGTTTCTTAATAAAATATATACATTTAATGAAACATTGCTTTTTTTGAAAATTCCCCAAACTTTGAATCCCATGCGCGGGCCAAAGATACAACTTTATTTAACTTTTTATAGATAATTTTTATTTGTTTAGACCTAAGACAGCATAATATCACTATTAGAATATGATCAATTACTTTTATTTTTTTCCTATATATAATGATGGGTCATTATATATAGGAAAAAAATAAAAGCTAATATATATATATAGTTTTATTATATATATATAGTTTTATTTTATATATAGTTTTATTTTATATATAGTTTTATTTTATATATATATATATATATATATATATATATATATATATATATATATATATATATATATATATATATATATATAAAACTAATACAAACAACTACATAAGAAAAATTTGTGAGGCCGTTGAAATACAACGTGTACAATGTTCAAAATCTAAAGAAAGCGTTATAAATCGTGAGAATGGCAATTTGATGATGACTCACCATTGGAAACCATTTTTTGTAAAATTAAAAAATGTTGAATATCTGATGTTGTAATGACATCATTTGGTTATGTTCAATATAATTTCTTTAATGGTTTTTTTTAACGGTTTTATTAGTTTGATAATGGCTCTTACTATATGAGCCGAAATATTACTTAAAAAAAAAAAAAAAAAAAGTATGATACCATATATGATGTTTTAATGCTTATAATATTATTGCACATACTATTAAAGATGTCTCTTAAATTTTATATAACTTCTTCCTACAGTGGGAAGCTTTACAAGAATACTGTTCAATTACAAGTAGAAAAGACCAAGAATGCCGTTAGCAAAAACCAATGGATATTTTTAAAGAGATGTATAAAAAATAATATTATACCTAAATCTTTTAACATTCATTGTCCAGTTAAAACAAAAAATGGTTACAATCTAATGGTCGAATATAGGAAAAAACTTTTAATTATTGCAAAAAATGAGGCTAAAAATAGATTTTACCAAAGCAAATGTATGGTTATAGAACTATTGAATCCAATTAAAAATATTGTGAAACATGAAGATATGTTAAACATAGAACGCATAACTGGTAAATCAAGAAAAACAAAAAAATAAATAAACAACTTGGCAATTGCACAATATCTGCAGTTAATCCAACTCAGAAGTTCCTAAACCTTATTTAACGTACCCTTAGTAAGTTAAAAAAAGATAAAAAGTTAGATAAAAAAACATATGGTAAAATATATCCTTCAGATGCATTTCCGCCAGTTTGTACAGTTGTATTAAAGCACATAAAAGTGAAAAAAGTTATCCAATGCAAACAATATATTCGACAATTGGCACACAACCTCATAAACTTTCACAACATCTTGTTGAGATAATACAACCAACTTTAAATAAAAATGAATGCCGTGTTAAAAATTCATTTTCGTTTGTATAATCAGGAAAAGAATGGTTTATTAATGACAAAGTTCAATTTATACCCATCAATGCCACTTGATAAAGCCAACTGTTACAATTATTGATATGCTAAACAAAGATAGAGATGATCTAATACAACGCACTAAATTATCTTAAGTAGACATTCATAAACTAATTGATCTCTGTATTAGTAAGTGTTATTTTTTATGGTAAGGCAAAAAATATATTTTAAAAAACTCTGGTCTAATAGGTCTATCCATAATGGTCGTCATGTCAGAAGCATATCTACAACATATTCAATCTAATGCTATTCAACAGGCTTTAAACATCAGTATTGCACCAAAAACTTATAAATGTTATGTTGATGATAACAATGCTCGATTTACTAATACTGATGATGCAAATTCTTTTTTAACACTTTTAAATTCACAAGATAAATCAATCCAATATCATGCGAATACGAATATGCTCAACACCAATTAAATTTTTTTAGATATTTGTATTTCAACCAATCACTCCCTTCACAAATATGAGTTTTCCATATACCGTAAAGATGCAATTACAAATGTACTTATATAAAACCGAAATCATCTATTTCACCGAATATCGCAGTTGGTATTTTTAAAGGTTTTTTAGCTTGAACATACAAAATTTGCTCAGATCCTAACATTCAAGATGAAATTAATTTTCTTACTAAAATTTTTACTAAAAATGGACATTCCTATAAATAGTATTCAGATATTGCTAAAAATTATAAATACTCCACAAATCCATTTTGTTCTCAAAAAATTGATACCAAAAATCTTGTTATTTTATCATGTGTACCAAAATTAAGCCTTGTTCTTAGAAGAGAATTTCATAAAGCTGGTGTTAAAACAGTCTTCTGTTTTGGTAATCACTTGATCAATTTACTTTGCCAAAACAAGTCTAAACTGCCTCTGAATAGTCATCCAGAAGTGTACCAACTTATATGCACATGTGGTGCATGTTATATTGGTGAAACAAGAAAAAAGATTTCCACACGAATTCAAGAACATAAAAATGTTACAAAAGCCAACTGGGAAACATCTGGAATAGTAGAACATTGACAACATTGTAATGGTGAAATAAACTGGGAGAACCCTAAAACGCCTTCTGTTATTTCAAACAACACACAAGAAAAATTCATGAAGCCATTGAAATACAATGTGTACAATGTTAAAAATCTAAAGAAAACATTTTAAATTGTGACAATGGCAATTTGGCAATGACTCACCATTGGAAACCATTTTTTGTGAAATTAAAAAATGTTAAATATCTGATGTTGCAATGAGATCATTATATATATATATATATATATATATATATATATATATATATATATATATATATATATATATATATATATATATATACATATATATATATATATATATATATATATATATATATATATATATATATATATATGTAAACATACACACACACAGATATATATATATATATATATATATGTTTTTTTGTTTTCTCGACAAAAAAAAAAACACTTTTTTACTACCAGTGCTGGCTTCTTCGCCCTGATGTATTTGATTATTTATGTCTCTCTGCTTGTTTGAATATTTACATACATTTGGTTTTTATGGATTTTAGGTGTTTATTATTGATTACAATTACTACTGCTTTAATTCAATTGTTAATTAAAAAGTAAGAAGTCTTTAGTTATTTTTTATTAATTATTAACATAACAGAGAAAATGTTCTTTTTTTCTTAACGATTTTTATTATGTTTAACTTCTTATTTACTTTTTTTTTTAACCAAATTTAATTTAATTTTTTTGTTGTTGTTAAAAAACATATTCGCCATTTGAGAAAACCTTGAGTTTTTCTTACATTCATTAAAAAATAAAAATTAGTTTCGAACAAATACTATGATTGTTCTTAGGCTAACAACAATTTGAATAATCAAAACCAACAATTTAAATTGAAAAAAATAAAAAATAAAAGTCCTAAACTATTTAAGATTTTAAAATGCGGTAGTAATACAGTGGTAGAGCGCTCGCTTCATTAGCGAAAGGTTTCAAGTTATATCCCCATCATGTCCCTGGTAGTACCACGCTCAACTTGTTTCTCCGGCCTTGTTCTTCAAGGCTCATGTTTTGGAGTTATAGAGTTGAGAGAGGGTTATAACCACAATTAAGCAGCCTCTTCATTTGTAGTGGCTTTTTTGGCCTTGGGGAAGTGAATTAACACACACACAAAAATTTCTTTATAACATCAAAAAATTACACAGCTATAATGATATAAAATATTTCACCAAAACACAAAATTTCACCGAAATTTAAAGTTGCAAACAATGTTACATAACATTTTTTTAAATTCCCTATAAATATTGCAATATATACTCTTCCAAAAAAGAAAGGTTTTTTTCTAATATATATATTTTTGTGATGCATTTCACAACAAGAAAATGCTTAAAAAAATCAGCACAAGCTCTTTATCTAGAAATTTGTTTTTTCACTAATATTATTCTTTTTATAGATATAGTGTCTATGTATTTACAGCAAGACATAGAAGACTTATGCTATTGAAGATATTTAAATCTTTACTTTTTTAATGTGAAATAGTTAAACTCACAAACATAGTTTTTAATAATAACTTAGCTGTCAATAATAGTGACAAATTATCATGATGTAATTTGTTTTAATTTTTAAAACTTATTTTAAAAAATTACCTTTTCTTTTTCCTCATAATTTGAAATAATTAGTTTATACATGTCTTCCTCGTTTCTAAAGTAATATTAATTTGAAATAATTAGTTTATACATACAAATTAAAAATTATATGTAAAAATTAAAAAATTGTACATGTACAAATGATTATACATGTTTTCATCAAAAAATTTAACGTTAACTTATAACATCTCTGTGATGACATTATATTGATAAGCTTTTAAAGAGCTTTAATTTCAAGCTCGTTTTTTATGTTATTTTCTATGAATTCCTGAATGTTTTTTTAAAGAATACGTCTTCCGTACTTAAAAAACTTCCAGTGACAATCAAGATTTTTATGTGAGCTTCTTAATATAAAAAGCATAAACAGAAGATTTTGTATTTATTTGCAATGATAGCAGAGCTTAAACACTGAGTAAAACAGCTAAAATGACTACTTTGATTGTTTTGATTTGCAACAACAAATTCGAAAAAAATAAAAGACTTATTTGAAAACAATGGTAACATCACTTTTCTTGAAATCAAGGTTGGCTTTGAATTTAGTTCTAACTATGTAAAACAAAAATATGTTGACTAAACAATGTTAAAATGTTGCAGTGAAAAATATGTTCACTGCAACATTTTAACATATATATCTACCTCCTTTAAGCTCGAAGCACTAGTTCAGCCAAGAAAATTACTTGTTTTTTTTTTTTTAACAAACCTCTCCATAACATATACTTTGACAAACATGGCTGCTTGTCAAAGTTTAATTTATGAAAGAGATCAAATGACTTAAAGCATTACAAAAAAAATCATCAAGCATTTACTTGATCAAATGACTTAAAGCATTACAAAAAATATCAAGCATGTAAGCAACATTTTAGTCATACATTAAAGTCATACATTATTTCCTTTTTATTAATACTTTAATATAAAATCAATTATGAAAAATAAAGGTTATAACTTATTCTTAAATATTTAATAAAAACAATTAAAATAAGTATACTTATTACCTATATATTTTATATATATGAATTTATATTCCCTTCCTGGGACTCACATGTGGTCGCATGCCTTATTTGTTCACATTTAAAGTAATTATTTTAGACAACTTGGCCACGTTTTTATATAATAGCGCTTTAAAAATTAGCAGCAAAAAAAAGCTTTAAGAAACTACAGAGAACAAAATAGCAATACTCAAAGAAAGGAAACGAATACTATACGAAATAGAAAATATAAATAAAATAAACTAAAAAAAAATTGAAAATTAAAAAAAGAAAAAATTTTTTCAAAAAAATAATATACCTAAATACTTCCACTATCAAAAAATAAAAATACTTTTTGATATACAATTTATTCGCGACTTTTGCCGGTCAGTATATTAAGGAAAGACTTTATTATTTGCACTAGAAATATGGACAACTTTAAAATTCGTTTTTCAAATGTTTTTGCTAAACTTTACTGTTTTTATCAATGCACAGCAATGCAAGCAAACTAGTTGTAATTTATTTGTAAATTTCTTTTTAATTTTAAACAAGTTTTTTTGTAAAAAAACTAACACAATGCGAGCAAACTAATTGCTTTTTATTTGTAAATTTTTTTTTCAATCTTAAACAAGTTTTTTTTGTAAAAAAAAAATAAGGTTATTAATACTAATATTCTAATATATAAAACGTTTGGTTGTTTTCACTACTTTTGAAATAGTCTGTACTTTCGTTGGATTCTCCAGATTGTGCATTTAAACCCAATTGTTTATTTCCTGATAAACAATCAAATTGCAAATCAATACTATCAATTGCTGTTAAAGTGTTATAAAACATGTTTTTTTCCTTAATTTGAATCAAACTCAGTACCTGGACAAACAAGGCGTTCGAACGCACGCACTTACCGGGAAGGCTTGTATAATAGTTATTTATAAACAACATGTTTATATCAATACATAAATTTAAATAATAAAAATAAATAAAAAATAATGAAAGTAGGAAAAAAAAAAATCTTTCAAACATATTCATGAAAATAAGTAACTATGGAAACAGAAAATATCATAATTAAAAGTATGATACTAACAACTATATAAAGTATATAAGAATAACAACTATTAGAATAATAAATATAATTTTTGTTAACAATATTTTAAAATTTAAGCAAAAACAAAAAATCATCTACACAAAAATCATCTTGAAATTTTATAGTACTTTTTTCCTGTAGTAGATTTCCAAGTACTTCTTCTGCCATCTCCTCTCTGTAATGGGTTTAAAACTTCCATGGAAACCTTTTTTTCTTGAGTTCTGTCATTTAAAAGCTAAATGCCAAAAAAAAAAAAATTTTTTTATTTTACCAGTAATTTACCTTAATTAAAAATTACTGGTATATTTCCTAACTTATTTCATTAACCTGATGCACTTTTGTTTGAAGTTTAGTTTTTTCATTCTCCATTCTTTTTAACTCATGTTGGCACTGATTTTTTATATGTTCCAAATCACTTTTCAGTTTTCTTTTTTCTTCACGTTCATTTTTCATTTCTTGAACAAGTGCTCTATATTTGCTAGCTTGATCATTTTCACGAATAGTAGATAGTGCAGCTTCACGCCTTAAATTTTCCAGATCTTGCTACAAAATTAAAAATATAAATATTAGTGCAGCAGCCGTAGCAGTAGCAGTAGTAGTAGTAATAGTAGTAGTAGTAGTAGTAGTAGCAGCAGCAGCAGCAGCAGCAGCAGCAGCAGCAGCAGCAGTAGTAGTAGTAGTAGTAGTAGTAGTAGTAGCAGTAGTAGTAGTAGTAGTAAAAGGCAAATAATAATTAGGCAAGTAATAGGTAATTAGAAAAGCATATATTATAAGCATATAGATATATTATATTTATAAAATGCAACACTGTAGTTATCAGTTAGTGTAGTTAATTATAGTCATTAGCAGAAAAAAAAATGAAATTGTTTGTGTATTTTATGTTAGAAAGTGCAATGATTAAAATAATCAAAATGAAGAATTCAAAATTGAAAATGGTAAAATTTCATTTAAAGAATGAGAATGGTTGGCAAAAAACATTAAAAATTGTAAATTAAATGATTCAATAAAACAACTTCTAAATTTTAAGTTACTATTTACTGAAAAACTTACAAAAGCAAAATCATTTACATAATTTGTGAAAAACATACAAAAACCAACATAATATGACAAATGTACCTTTAGACGAGATTGACTTTGAATAAGAAATTCATGATCACTTTCAGAACGAATTTGCCTATAATAAAAATATATAAACATAATTTAGTAGAACTCAAATACAATAGCCATCATTATCAAAATGTTTAAATATAAATAAATTCATTTCAAGATAAATGTTTAAGGTATAAACAGCCCTTACAAAGTTTGATTTTAAAAGATTTAAAAAAGAAGTAAAAAAAAGTTTTTCTTTAAAATTTTGAAAATTATTAAAATTTAATAAAGAGTTAAAATTTAACATTGTATTTGCATTACTCAAATTACCTATATGAAATACAACAACATTCCAAAATTTTAAAAGCGAAAATAAGCTTAAACCAAGCCAAAAATAATGTGTATATGTGTAAGTAAGTGTATGTAGTCAATTATAAATAAGCAGTGCAACATCCATAACAACAAACTAAATACAATAAGTTTTAAGCCAAAATCATTAAATGAAAACTAGTACAAGTAATGCTACAATGTGGTATATCTGTAAACCTACTGAAATAAAAATGAGTCATAAAAACAAATTTTTTTTTTTTTTTTTGTAATCAAAAAGTTACGTTTAATAAACTTTTTACACATCTGTCAGTTAATATACAAAAATATATAAAAATGTATTCACTGGTTTTAACATATCAATTTTGTTTTACAACTACTTTGACAATTATTATATATATACAATATTTTTAAACATTTTAATATAATTATATATACAATATTTTTAAACATTTTAATATAATTATATATACAATATTTTTAAACATTTTAATATAATTATATATACAATATTTTTAAACATTTTAATATAATTATATATACAATATTTTTA
Organism: Hydra vulgaris; assembly: GCF_038396675.1. Taxonomy (NCBI): domain Eukaryota; kingdom Metazoa; phylum Cnidaria; class Hydrozoa; order Anthoathecata; family Hydridae; genus Hydra; species Hydra vulgaris. The sequence goes on from NC_088926.1 coordinate 32,049,581, forward strand.
AACATTTTAATATAATTATATATACAATATTTTTAAACATTTCAATACAATTATATATACAATATTTTTAAACATTTTAATATAATTATATATACAATATTTTTAAACATTTCAATACAATTATATATACAATATTTTTAAACATTTTAATATAATTATATATACAATATTTTTAAGCATTTTAATATAATTATATATACAATATTTTTAAACATTTCAATACAATTATATATACAATATTTTTAAACATTTTAATATAATTATATATACAATATTTTTAAGCATTTTAAAATAATTATATATACAATATTTTTAACATTAAAATTTATAAAATATCATTATGATTTCGATTATGATGTGATATGATGTGTTGAGTGTTGATACCAGTAAAGTGTTGTGACAGAGGAATAAATCTTATGATAGAGAGTTAAGTGTTGTGACGGTGAACTTATGGTTGTGACATGAATTTAGTGTTGTGACAGTGAGTTAAACATAGTGACAGCAAGTTGAGTGTTGCGACAGTGAATCTATGGTTGTGACAGTAAGTTAAGTGTTGTGACAGTGAACTTATGGTTGTGACAGTAAGTTAAGTGTTGTTACAGTGATATAATGGTTGTGACAGCACGTTAAATGTTGTTAAACGTGTTAAATTAAATGTAGTTAAAGTAAGTTAAATGAGTTAAGAGTTTTACTCATTTTGAATTATTCACTTTTTTTATTTACCTTTACAGTTTTATAAATTGCTTTTAGCAGAATTTGGACATGTAATGTTATTTTTTATTCCATTTACTAAAAGCAATATAAACAAAAAAAATAAATGATATTAAGAAATGTATATATAGAAGCCTTCTAAAGAGAGACATGCGGTTGCACCCCTCATCTGCCACACATATAATAGGATTTTTGCGAGTTTTGATAATTTGCGCGACTTAAAAATGCACTGAAAAAACAAAGCTAAAAAAAAAACATAAAATATATAAAAGTTGAAAAAATAAAACTATAAAATAAAAATAACATTAGAATTTTGTTATTTTTAATGTTATTTTTCTTATTTCATGACATTAGAATAATGGGTAAGAATTTCTCCTTTTTGTAATGTTGAAACTATTTAACAAAACTTGTTATATTCTCTTAAATTTTTTAAGTTAAAAGTAAAATTTTGTTAAATTTATTAAATTAAACGATTAAAATACTAAAGTTTCTGAATTGATTGCTTGCAATACACATTCATTATTTAATTAAGTAATCTAGATTAGTATAACAATACAAAAATATATCAGTACATGAGAATTATAAGTTTCCTAACTTTCGTGGTAAAAAAATTTAATTTTAGTCATTATTCTTATGTTCAAAATTATATAACTTTAATATATTCATCTTATCATTACTATTTAAAAAATATTTAAAAGCATATGTTTTTGTTTTTTCATACCTTATTTAATAGTTTTAGAATTATTTCAATCTTATTTAATAGTTTTGGAATTAACAATTAATAATTTAAAATTAATTATAAAACATAAATAACATAACATTTGTATCAGGTCAGGTGTATGGTCTTCATGATCACCCTGCTACTGGTAACATGTAACGCAATGCAACCTGTTCCATGTTCTGCTGCCTTGTGGGATTCACTTTCTAATCAAAGGCAAGAAGGAGTTTGCTTATTGTCAACAGTATTGTTTAAAATCGGTCATGCCTATACTAATATATACATACATACATACATACATACATATATATATATATATATACAGTATTGGACAAAACATTTGCAACCAACATCAAACAATGCTAAAAAGTGTTCCTAATTTTACATGTCTAAAAAGCGAAACAAACTATACTACCACAGCAAACAGTTCAGGAGTCTGGAGTCATAGCATGCCATGACATAAGCAATCAGCTGACAGGTGACACCACACAGGCAGAATTTCGTTGACAAGTGCCATTTTGCAGCGGACAAAACAAGTGCAACTTTTTTGGTTTGTTTCATTTTCTTAAGTCGGTCCCTGTCAACGTCATGGAAGTTTTTTAATAATTAAAGGAAGTTTCCAGAAGCATGCAGAAGCTTCCAGAAGTTTCCAGAAGAAGCATCTGGAAGCATCCAGTAGCATCCAGAAATATCCAGAAACATTCAGAAGCATCCAGAAGCTTCCAGAAGCATCGAAAAGAAGCATCTACAATCTTCCAAAACAGGTTTACACTGGTTCATTTTATTATATAAGAGACATGTAATCGACATGTAATTCAGTCAGTATATGGAAGTCAATCAGTCAGTATTATCAAGACAGTTTATGGAAGAGAGTTTTATCAAAGTGTTTTATCAAAGAACATCAATACAAGAAGTGAAATACAACAAGTGTTTCATTACATCAATACAGTCCACATCCAACCAAGACGTTGTGTTCCACAGAGCATTATTGTATCATCACAAGGTAAATGTAAAACACGGTAAGCCTTGAGAAGCGTGATTATTTATTTTTATTATTTTAATGACTTCAAGTGCAAAAATGGCTCCCGATAGTCTTGGATTGGAACTAAAAAAGAAAATTATTTATTTATTAAGTATTTGTGATAAATATCGTGTGAAAAAATGGACCGTATCAAGACTATGTTCCAAATATCGTTCTACGGGGAAGTTGGCACCAGATAACAAAGGTGGAAGGCCGCGTTCCACCACTTCTAGAGAGGATTTTATGATCGTCAGATCCGTCAAAAAGGATCCCTGGATATCATCAGTCGAGGTACAAAAGCAATTAGAGCTGCCTGTATCAGACCGAACTATCAGACGACGTGCTGTTGAAGCCGGATTGTTTTCTCGACGCCCTGCAAAGAAACCGCTAATTTCACTAAAAAACCAGAAAAAAAACTCTTGTTTGCTACATCTCATATTGACTGGAATGTGCAGAAATGGCGAACTGTC
>NC_088926.1:32055000-32187500 GCF_038396675.1 Hydra vulgaris
TTGTCTATTATATAGTTGGAGGTGCCCTAGTTACTGCTTTAGCTCACCTGTAATCTAATTTATATATATATATATATATATATATATATATATATATATATATATATATATATATATATATATATATCATGTTTGTGTTCTGCCTAAACCTCTAGCATGGTGTTCACTCACCAGTAAGTTGCTATCTGTATGTTTGTGTTCTTTCTGATTATGTTTATAGGTATGTTTGTGTTCTGTTTGAACATCTGGCACAGTGTTTACTCACTTGTAAGTTACTTTATGTATGTATGTGTTCTGTTTAAATGTTCTGTTTAAATATTTAAATCTGTTTTGATGCAGTGTGAGCTCATTAACTAATACTCCAACTATAAAACCTACACTCTCCCTTATCTCTAGTATTTTCTTAGATGTAATATTTTTTCTTATGCATTTCCAAAATATCATGCCCAAGTTTGAAGATACTGTTTGAAGGAAGTAGCTCCTTTTAATTACTCCAGGTCAGGCCAGGTTCAAGATCATCACAATCACCCTACTACTGGTATCATGTAACCCAGTACTACCTGTCCCAAGCCAAGCTGCCTTGTATAGTGTGCTTTTTTAAGCAAACACTACGAGAAACAAACTCTGACTTAAAAATCCCGTCTTGGGGCTCTTAATTGAGTAAAGGCTAGAGATGGTGTCTCACTAAAAATACTCACCTTGGGAAGATGTTAACTGCATCCAGCTAAAAATCCCCTGCCTTAAGGCTCTTGGTTGAGTAAAGGCTAGAGATAGTGTCTTGATAAAAATACTCATTTCAGGCAGATGTTAACTGCATTCAGCTACTTTCTTGTAGGAAGCCTCCTAGGCAAAGAATTTAGGGGTAAGCAGAATAATTCTGCTACCCAGCCGTGAACCCTTTCTTGATCTATAAGGCTGGCGTACCTGTGTTTCCTACCAAGGATGATAAATGCTGGATCTTCACGACTCTTCTCATAGGTTTTTGCTTGTGCCGCCTTGATAGTGGCTATGCAACTCTTCCTGTTATCTCCTAATAAGGGTATAGCTCTAAAACTCAGTTTAATGGTTCTGAGGCCTTGTCCTTTGCCTTGTAACTTTTGGCCTAGGTCTTGGCCTTGACCTTGCTACTTTTGGCCTTGTTAACAACTCTGATTCTGACAATGCAATCTCTTTAAATCTTCCATTTCGTACTTCCTTTTCAGAATCACCTTATCATCGTACTACTTGCTACTACCCTAAAGCTGACTGGGATTCTTTTCGTGATTTTCTTCATGATGGTCCTTTGGCTTATGTCTTTTCCCTCTCAGTTAAAAAATCTGCCTCCTACATAACATCCTAGATTCAGGCAGAAATAAAAGCTTTTATTTCTTCTTGTTGGTATTAAGTTAAGCCTCATTCTACTCCATGGTTTTCACCCTCTTGTGCAGTTGCTGTATCTAACAGTAATCATTTTGATCATCTTTTTCAAAACAACAACTCTCTTGAGAACAAGTGGCTGTTTTTTTATTGTAATAAATCGATGTAAAAATGTGCTGTCAGATGCTAAGCTCTATTATTCTCAGTTCACTAAATCTTATATCTTATCTCAGAAGTTAGGCTCTAGAGACTTTTGGAAAATCTTCAAAAGCGTGATTAACAAAGGAAGATCTAACATTCTAGGTATCATTCATGGGATTATTCATATTAACTCTCCCAAGGATAAGGCAAAACTATTTGCAAAGAACTATTATTTTAATTTAACTCTTGAATCTCTTCCTTTAATTCCATTCGCCATTCTTTTCCTTCAATTCCAATTAAACAGGTTAACCCATTGTTAAACATTTAAATCACTCCAGCTTCCATTGCTAAAGTCATATCTCAATTAAACTCTTCTATGGTTTGTGATCCTGACACATTCCTGTCACAGTCTTACAAAATTATTCTCCAGAAATCTCTTCAATTCTCTCTAAACTATTCTTTAAGTTCTTGTTAGACTGAGTCTTGTTTTCCTGCCTGCTGGAAAATGGCATCTGTTGTTCCAATTTTTAAAAACTCTGGTAAACATTCTGACCCCTCTAATTAATATCCGATAAATCTTCTTTATGTTATTAGCAAGGTCTTTTGATCAATAAATTTCTCACATCCCATTTTGAATTAAATGACTAACTGTCAGACAATCAATACGGTTTTCAATTCTCTCGCTCTACCGCTGACTTGCTAACAACTGTGACTGAAAGATTTTATTGTGCATTTTATGGAGGCGGCGAGACTAGGGCTATTGCTCTTGACATATCTAAGGCTTTTGAGAAAGCTTGGAATGCTGGTCTTCTCCATAAACTTGTTTCATATGGTGTATATGGGTAAGTTTTTGAGATTATCAAATTGTTTCTTTCTAACCGCATTATTAAAGTCATCCTCAAAGACCAACACTCTTCTTTATTTCCAGTAACTTCTGGGGTACCTCAAGGTTCTATCCTTGGTTCTGTTTTGTTTCTAATCTACATTAATGATCTTCTCCACAACTATACATCTAAAATAGCTCTTTTTGCTAATGAGTCAACTTTATATTCCTGTCTTAAAAAAGTCTTCTCTTTTGGATCACTTAGAAAAGGCAGCCAATCTTGAATCTAATCTCACTTCTGTAACAGATCGGGGCTAACAGTAGCTTGAAAATTTTAATTCCAACAAAATGCAGTTATTTAATGCAAATAACTATTGTAGTACTGTTGACATTCCTATATTAATGAATCTCCCTGAGTCCTCATCTTTAGGTTTTCTTGGATTATCATTTACTACAGAGCTTTTATGGAAACCATATATACAATCAGCTTGCTAAATTTGCATCTGTTAAGGTTGCTTCTCTTTATCGTACTCCCAATTTTCTCTCTCCTGATTCCATTCTCTACCTCTACAAATCTCATATTCGCCCTTGTATGGAATACTGTTGTCATATTTGGGCTGGTTCTTCTAATAATGCTCTTTCTCTTCTAGACAAGATTCAAAAACGCATTGAAAAACGTAGTTGGACCTGCTCTAGGAGCTATCATTTCTAGTTCCATCAACTAAAACACATTCTTGCTTGACTTGTCATTCAGCCAAGTCTCATTCTTTTACTGAATCTGTCCCTGCATGCTCTAAAGACTTTAATTCGCCTAGTTTTTTTCCCTGCACTTTAAATGTTTTGGAACTCTCTCCCATCTTCATATTTTCCTGACTCATACAACTTTCTACTTTTTAAGTCTTATGTTTCCTTGCTCTATAACTCTATTCTTTTTTTCTAGTAACTCCCAACTTTAATAGTGGTTGCTTGCAGCCTTTTTTGGAGTGAATCAGAATAAAAAAATTAAAAAAAACACATCATTAATCAATATAAACACCAACAGCTGTAAAGCACTTAATTAATTAAAAACCAAAAGTTCTCTTAACATTACAAAATGTAGATAGAACCCTATTAATATAACGATAATGTCTATTTTGTTATATAAAAGTACTACACTTAACAGAATTTAGAAAAGATCGAAGATTTAAAGTTATTTAATCCAAACTCAATTACTTAATTATTTAAAAACTTTAAAACTGATATTTTCTCATGTCTACTGATTTCATTTATTTATTTTTATGTTAATTCACCTCCCCAAGGTCGAGAAGGTCACTACAAACTAGGAGGCTACTTTTAATTATTGTTACAACCCTCTCTCAACTCTACAACTCTAAAACACAAACCTTGACAAACAAGGTCGGTGTACAGAGAAAGGAGTTGAGAGAGGTACTAGTAGGAAGGTAGTGGGGATTGGAACTCAGAACTACTCCTTTATGAAGCAAGCGCTCTACCACTACATCATAACCACACTAATTGAATATAAAATTAAAAAAAAAAGATTTATTAAAAGAATTTGAACTCGCTTCCAATACCAAACTAACAGACGCACCTCTCATATAAAACATTACATCATTCCTCTTATATAAAACATTACAAGTGCTACGCTGAAGTTGTGATATGCAAAAAATTATTAGCTTCTAATTGAGATGACTATAAATTCAAAAAATATATTACTTTCATGCTTTTTTTCTTATCTGGTTTATCTTTTATTTGTTTTATCATTCATAAGGATTTTGTATCACTTTTCACAAACACTTCATAGTTTGTTTTGTTTCTAATTTTCTTTTCATTTTATTTTGGTTTTTTCAGCTTATTTTAATACCACGCAAATTACTAAAATATACAAAGAGCCATTACCAATATTATATACATGGTCAGATAAGGCATGCAACCACACGCCTCTCCTCAGGAGGCTTGATCTATATGCAAATTATATGTATATATATATATATATATATATATATATATATATATATATATATATATATGCATATATTTATATATATATATGCATATATATATATATATGCGTATATATATATATATATGCATATACATATATATATATACATATATATATATATATATATATGTGTGTGTATGTATATATATATATATATATATATATATATATATATATATATACATATATATATTTACATATATATATATATATATATATATACATATATATATATATATATATATATATATATATATATATATATATATATATATATATATATATATATATATATATATATATATATATATATATATATATATATATATTAGGCTGGGGTGAAAATAAAAGTTTGGTCTATCAAAGAATATTTTGTTGCATCTAACTGTAAATCAACATAAAATATTAAAAATATTAATATAAGACATGGGCACCGCCCCATTTTGACCCTTAAACATCATTTGAGACCAAACATGTCATGTTGGGTCTCAAATGAAGCGAAACTTTATAAAAATTTCAAAAATAATAATCATGTTTTATAAAAGCATCTCTTCAAAAAAAGATAAATAAAATTGACTTAAAAACATTTTTTAATAATGCTAAAAAATGGCAATTTTTACGCATTAAAATGTAAACTAATAATCTAAATACAAAATAATTATAATTTTTGAAATTTTTATAAAATTTACTAATTACTTTACAATTTATTAATTTACAGAATTACTAAAACTTAAGTAATTCTGTCATTAAAAATGTTTAACTCGTGATTTTTTAAACTAAGTTTTCTTATCCCATTCTCCAAATTTGCGGTTTAAAACTTTTGATTTTTCAAAATCTATCAAGTTTTAATTTCATAATTTATTCTTATTTAAACAAACATATTTTGAAAATAGCAAATATTCCAATCTATCTGTTAGCAGTAGTGATTTCATAACTTTCTATTCATTGTTTGTGCAAAACAGAAAACTGCTTTCTAAACTGAACGCATGATTTAATTATACCAAGTGAATTATTTTTTATATACTTGATTATATATATAATAAATATATAATAGACTTATATAATATACTTATACTAATATAATATATATTATAGTGTAAGTATAAACAGTGGCGGGAAAGTTTTTAAATGTTTGAAATGGGTCAGGGTAACAACATCAGTTTTTGCCATGTTTAATAACATTTGTCCAACAACATCTGTAAATATAATGAGGTATAATAACATCTGTCTAACAACACCTGAAATTTCATTGATGTCTAATAAAATCTGAGCAAAAATTAAATGAATATTACAGATGTAGTTACATCTTTTAAATTATCAAAGTGTAATAACATCTGTGCAACTACATCTGTGGGTTCTACAGATGTAGCTACATCTTTTAAATTATCAAAGTGTAATAACATCTGTGCAACATCTGTGGGTTCTACAGATGTAATTACATCTTTCAAATTATCTAAGTGTAATAACATCTATGCAACTACATCTGTAGATTTTAAGATGAAGTTATTTTTAAGATGAATTAACTAATAATGGATTATTTTAACCAGATGTAGTTACATACAGGATTTTTTTCAGATGTAATTACATCTGGAAAAAAATATTAAGCAAAAAATTTAACCAGACGTTATTACATATAGAATTTTTTTCAGATGTAACTACATCTGGAGAGAATTCTTCCAGATGTTATTGGAGAAAAATTACCAGATGTAGTTACACCTTTCTAAAGATGCTGTTAGGGGTCATTGAATTTTCAGATGATATTGGACAAATTTTATCAAAATAAAAGAAAAATACAGATGATCTTGGACAAAAGTGTACAGATGATCTTGAACTACTCCACAGATGTTGTTGGACAGATGTAGTAATCTTTTACCTTTGAAATAAACTACTTTTAAACAAAAAGAATATACCAAATTTTTTTACGCTCATTTGCGTGACGAAAAGATTCTTCACAAAAAAAAATTACTGTGATAGGAGAATATATATGACCATATAAAATTTGTAAAAAATTTGGAATGTTCTTTTTGTTTAAAAGTTGGCTATTTCAAACATTTAAAAACCTTCCTACGCCACAGAGAGTATATATGTATATTATATATATATAAATATATATATAAATATAAATATATATATATATACATATATATATATATAATATATATATAATATATATAAATATATAATATATATAAATATATTATATATATATATATATATATATATATATATATATATATATATATATATATATATATATATATATATATATACTTATACAAATATAATATATAAATAACTTATATACTGACGTATATTTGTAAAAATGTGTTTGTTACACCAGTAAAAACCAGCTCATGAAGGAATGAAACTCGTGACATTAAATTTTTTATTTTGTTGTTTGTGAGCTTCCCAGTTTCAATACAAAATACGTATAACAAATAATAATAAAGAGTAGAATCCCGCAAACTTCAACTCTGAAGAAATTTATATTTTGAATTTTCCTGTTATAGTTTTATTTTTTAGGTTCGTTTAGCTTTAACTTTTTTAATGAATAGATTTAAATTTAATTTGAAGCTATTATTTGCTATACTATATATTATTATTATATATATTATTTGCTATATATTGAAGTTTAAAACAAAATAAAGCTTTATTATTTAAGCTTTAGTTTAATAAATTATTATAAATAAAATATTACACTAGATATTTAATTTTTAAGCATTCAAAGTTTGGAATTGTTATTGAAGTGTTGCAAGTTTTGATATTTTATTACATTTTATGCAATTTAAAGTAAAAGTCTTAGTTAAGCTAAGTTTTTTGTTAAATGGACTTGAAAAAACTGTGCAAGCTAGCAAATGTTTGACTTAACCAAGGTACGATTAAGGGATGAAATGATAAAATTCAACGGAAACTTTAAAAAAAACACCAAGCTGAACTTAACTTTCAAATAGAAGAAATAAACCATTGGCTCTCTTCCACTGAGATTTTTAATTTTAATTTACCCTGACGTACTTTATAATAAATATAACTTCGCTGGTATTATTTAAGTATTATTTAACAATATGCAAACTCTACTGTTTAATTAAACATAGTCTTGACAGCAAAAAAATTACTTTCTATAAAATCAACTTATATTTTTCTTCCTCGCAAGTTCTTTAGAAGAGCGCAATTTTTAACTCTCTTAATGAAATTAGAGAGCACTATTTGTCGCGCCCGCAAGACCATAATTGGGTGCATTTCACATGCGTGGAGCGATTGCTCCCGCTTCATCATAAGGCCTGTATATATATATATATATATATATATATATATATATATATATATATATATATATATATATATATATATATATATATATATACACACACACATATATATATACACACACACATATATATATATATACATATATATATATACAAATATACATATATGTATATGTTTATATATAGATATATATCTCTAGATATATACATATATGTATATGTATATATATATAGATATATAAATATACATGTATATATGAATAATTTCAATACCGATAATATCAGTATTAAACATTTTTTTTAAATTTGCATGAATTTAAAATTTCTCAAGTTAGTAGCAAAAATTTCATTGATTCAATAAGCTTATTTGTTTTATATCAAAACTACTGACTTTATCATTTTTTGCTTTTTTCTCCTTTGTAAAATAAGCCCGAACGAGACATAGGGTGTTCAAAGTATCATCCTCAAGAGATGATCGTAATTTTGTGACATTGTTGCCATTTGCTGAAAATCCACACTCCAATTCGACACTTGCTGGCTTCACAGTTTTTAAGTACTCAAAGGAATTTTGCAAATATATGCCACAAAATCCTTCTTCTTTGAAAACTGTGTATTTTTGAAGAGTTTGATCATTATTTGTCGGAGAACAGCAAAATAATTTCACAACGGTGTGCACCTTATTGATTAACGACTGCAAATCATCAGTCAGTTCAATAGAGTCATTCTTTTTACTCATTACAACTTGAAACCCACAGCAAAAGTTTTCATCATTGGTTTTGTTTGTGTCATTGTTAGTATTTCTATCCTTGTCACTCTCACTGCTACTATTGTAATTAAATATTATTTTCAAGTTTTTTTTTGCAGAAGTTTACAGTTTTTGTACAAATTGTCTTGTTGAATGCCATTTTCATCATAGTTCAGTATAAACTGTGTCAACACTTTTTGAACTAAATCAATGCATTTTTCAGCAGGCAGTGAACCAACAACTCTAGCTAATCCAAGGCTCCAAAATTTGTCCTCATTGTGAACGTTTACATTTAAATAACTGCAATTTTTAACTGACATCCATTTATCAAATGTTAAACTGAATCGCATCGCTTGTGATCAGAGGTTATTGAACTTAGATATTACAGTTTCCCTGATTGTGTATACGTATTTGAGTACCATATAGGGAATTGTTGTCAGCGATTTTGAAACAACAAACCCACAAGCTTCTAGCAATGTTCTTAGTTTTGCTGAAAATATGTTAAAAGGCAGTCTGTCAAGGGCAGTCAATCTAGAAAAAACTGCAGACAATATATTGTAGCATTGATTTTGTAAGAAATTGGTGATCAGAGATTTTTTGGGCGTTGACAACAGTATCAATGAAAACAAAACCAATGACAATGCTGCATCTTGGGACAATTTCCTCTTCAGCAAGTCAATTTCATGGTTAGTTCTTAGATGTGTATGCAGTCCACTGGTACTCCCACCATTTGATTTTATCTCTTTGTTGCATTTTTTAAACTTTGCAAGTTGATTTTCTATATCACGCAGAAAATAAAACCACACAGAACTTTCGTCAACTTGTACACTGGTGCTGAACTCTTTGAATACTTTTTGGGACATTTTATGTTTTCTAGATATTTATGTAATTCCATCTATTAGACATAAAATATTGATTATTAGTTTTTAATTCAAAATGCATAAAGTTTTTTTAGTAAACATAATTATAACTGTTGTTAATTTCATAATTTAACATGGCATATCATTGGCAAGTTAGACCATGAATAACGTTTTCTAATCTATTTTCTTTTAGTAATTTTTAGTATTAACACATCGCTCAATAAGTCCGTAGGATAGCTAATAAAACAACAACATTTTGACATAATTTGATTTTATTTATCAACATAGTCTCCTTTTAAGGCGATACAGTCATTCCAGCGCTTCTCTAACTTTTCGATACCATGTTTGTAGAACGATTTATCTTTTCCTTCAAAATATGCTTCAGTTTTGGCGATGACCTCCTCATTCGATCCAAATCTCTTTCCCTGGAGCATCCTTTTGAGATCTGACAACAGCCAATAATCGCTGGGGGCCAAATCAGGCGAGTATGGTGGATGGGGCAACAATTCGAAGTGTAATTCATTCATTTTTACCATTGTTTTCATTAACTTGTGACACGGTGCATTGTCTTGATGAAAGAGAATTTCTTTCTTCTTCATGTGCGGTCGCTTTTCGTCAATTACAGCCTTCAATCGTTCCAATAATGCCATGTAATATTCGCTGTTGATCGTTTTACCTTTCTCAAGATAAACAATGAACAATATACCATGGCTATCCCAAAATATGGAGGCCATAACCTTGCCAGCAGAAGTTTAGGCCTTTAGGCGATTTGAGCGGCTTTCACCCGCTGGTGTCCACTCAGCCGACTGTCGATTTGACTCAGGAGTGAAATGGTGGATCCATGTTTCATCCATTGTGACGTAGCGACGCAAAAAATCCTTTTTATCTCTGTGAAATAGTGCCAGACATGCTTCAGAATCATCGATTCGTTGTTGTTTTTGGTCAGGTGTTAGCAAACGCGGCACCCATTTCGAACAAAGCTTTCTCATACCCAAATGTTCGTGTAATATTGTAAACACACTGCCTTCTGATATCTTTATGGCCTCGGCAATCTCCTTCAATTTCAATTTGCGGTCGGATAAGACGATTTTATGGATTTTTTTGATGTTTTCCTCAGTAACTGCCGAATTTGGGCGACCGGAGCGTTCAGCATCATCGGTGTTTGTACGACCACGTTTAAAGTCAGCAAACCACTTTTCAACCATTTGCCTCGATGGAGAGGAGTCCGAATAACACTTATCAAGCCATTGTTTGGTCTGCACCGTGTTTTTTCCCATCAAAAAGCAATGCTTAATGAGCACACGAAATTCTGATTTTTCCATTTTTTTCAATTCACAAAAGTTGATTCAATCGTTCACACACTAACTTGGTAAATAATGGTCCGATTGTCATGAAACTTTGACAGATATCGTTTGAAGGTTGGTACTTTCTAAAAACAATACGGATTCGGTATTTGCGTTGCCATCTATATGTCATCCTACGGACTTATTGAGCGATGTGTTAACATTGTGTTTGCATTAGCGTACTTATATTGCATTTCTACTTCAATGCATGCTTGGTTAAAATAGTAAATATTCCATTATAAAAATCAGCTGCAACGACTTCAAACTGTTCATTCTTTATGTTAGTGCATGGCTTACTAAATTATTATTATAAAATAGTTATTTAGTAAGGCATGCGTTAGTGCAAAACTCAAACATGTGTTCTACATTAAAGTGAGTGATCAATCAAGATAAAATTTTACTTTTAAATTAAACAAGTTTTATTTTTAACTAAATATTTTTAACAAAATCTTTTTTATAAAAATGAGCATTGTTTATTGTGACCAGAAGTTTTGAATATTTCATTTACTTTCGTGTTTCACGTAAAGAAAGCAACTGCATCTGTTATATCACAAGCCTTCTACATACATTTTTAATACCAGTATTGAGCCAAACCAATACTGGTATTTCGGTACTTGAAAAAGAATGGTAATACCGGTATTCCGGTATCAGTACTACCAGTATTGGAAGCATTAGCTATAACATAATATTGTTCTACAAAAACATTAGAATAGATGTATCTTTAGTAATGGATCCTTAAATTTATCCAAACCCAATTTTCCTGCTGCGTAAGTTGCATTTAAAAATTTATTTTGTCATTGCTCACAATGGTTACAACTTCAGAGGTCATCTAGAATGACTACTCCAAGATATGTAATTGAGGTTACCTAGTCAATTGCAGTATTTCAAAACTTTATATTTTCTTTTTTGTTTCTCTTTGCTTTTGTATCAAACTTTATAAATTGTGTTTTTTTTGGGATTCAATTGAATTCAGTAATATCTAACATAACTCTCACAAATTTTAAGATTAATTTAATAGAAATAATTCTTTAACATTGGAGGCAATAACAAGAACACCATCAGCATACATTAAAATACTCTTTAAAGTGTTAATACAAACCCCTAAATCTCAATTTTAAAAATTGTTTTTATTGTGGCTAATAATATTTTATAGACAGATTTATTCACATTATTTCAAGATATTTTCATGCAACCAAAGTATAAAAATAAAGTATGCATCTCTTTCTATTTCTATTAATTTTAAAAAATAACTGGTTAAAAAAAAGCAATAGAAATTAATGTCTTCCTTAATTTTATGCTTTTAAATTATTTTGAAATAGAGAAAAGTATAAGTAGATTACTTCCAGCTTTATCAACATTGTTATATCTCAAGTTATAAAGAAAAAATGGTAAGATGAGGCATATATAGACCTACCATTATCTGTTTTCCAGGTCATTTATTGCCAGTGTAATACCAATAATATTTTAACTTTCTTAAACAAATTTTTTGAAGTATTGAAATAAAAAACAAACAAAAACAACTAACTTTTCTTCTAATTCATCTTTTGCACGTATTTGTTGATGCTGTCTTTTCAGTAATTCATATGTACAATTAACAAGTTGAAAAAGGTCAAGATTTTCCCTAATATTATTTTTGTTTGTTAAGTTGTTATTCTTGAATATAGATGAATAGCCAAAGAGTGTTAATTCCTAAATAAAAGATTTGAAAATAAAATTAGCATATGGCAAGAAACTTATTTATTTAATACCAGTTTAAAGGCTTTAAAACTAGCATTAAATCAATAAATAAATATATATATATATATATATATATATATATATATATATATATATATATATATATATATATATATATATATAAACAACTTTAAAAAGTATTCTACACAATAGAGTGTTCAATGTTCTTTAAAGAACAGAGCAATTTTATATTAGTAGAAAATCACTTAACAAAATTTTTTTCCATTTAACACTGTGTTTCATTACAACATATATATATATATTACAACATATATATATATTTTTATACATATAATTACAACATATATATATATATATATATATATATATATATATATATATATATATATATATATATATATATATATATATATATATATATATATATATATATATATATATATAGCTTGACATCTTAATTTACCAAAATTTTTAAAATTTTTTTTTTTTTTGCACAAGATAGATAAAACAGTTAAGAAATAAGACTAATTTTTTCCACTTAATGATAAAAACCATACTTTTTAACAAATAAAAATTACAATACATGTTTCAACTATTTTATAGTCATCTTCAGTTGGGTTTTAAAAACTTATTTAATTTTATATACAACTATTCTGCGGTAATAAAACATAAATTACAATTTTTTTATTATTTATGACAAAATAGTCAATAACAAAAAAATACAATAAAAAAGATACTAAATTATTTAACAAAAGGTTAACAATTTATAAAATGGTAGCTATTATGCGAAAAGAGATCTCTTATAATGGTTCAAATGTTTGTTCATACCTGGATTTTTCTATTCAAACTTTTTTTATCTTTAAGCTCAAATTTATTGGAGGCAGAATCCAATATAGAAAACAGTCATTATTATAACTATCAAAACAATTATTGTTAGCATGGAGATGTTTGTATATGTGTGAGTTTTTATCTCTCATGTAGTGTTCAATCATTCATGTTTTGACGTGGCGAGAAGTTTCATCATATAATAGGAATTACAACATGTCCATACAAATTTATAAACAACAAATGATTTGAACAGTGGCCTATAACTCAACCTAATTTTGAAATTTTGTAAATCGTAGATTTTGACGTTTTTGATTTTCAACCGACAAATTTTGATTTTTATATTTAAACCTAAAACATGTGCAACTAATTTTTCAACCTACTAAATCGTTGACCTATTGTATTTTTGACATACTGTATATTTAACTTACTGTATTTTCAATTTTATAACTTCGCCTTTCTGGTACGTATTTTGTATATTTTGTTGTTGATTTGAATGAGCCAAATTTGATCAGCCTTGGTGCAGTGGTTAAAGTGCTGTCTTCAGAATCGGGAATTATTAGGTTAAATGAATGCATGGAAAACTTATTGATTGTTAATTTGAAAAAAAAATAATTAAAAATTGTAGTTTAAAAAAAACAACGTTAAAAACACAGACCAGATAATTGGTTGAAAATGGATTTATCTCAAATTGGTAAAAAATGAAAATCTATAAAATTGGTCAAGAAATAAATCGATCGAAAACCAAAACGTCTTAAATCGGTTGAAAATAAAAAAGACTATAATCGGCTTAAAACAATTTAGGCGTCAGTAGGTTATCTGAAAATTAGTTCCACTTTTTAGTAGATGTTCTTTTAGTAGAACAACTTAGTAAGTCAAGATTTTTGTAGGTCTAACTATCTGACATGATTTGAACTCTACAGGAAGAGCGTTCTTCAGTGAAAACATAAGAAATTTTAAAAGAGTAAAAAATCAAATTAAAGAATTTAGATTTACAAAGTTTTTTTAGTGATATAGTTTAAACTCGTTTTTTGTTTGAGCAAATATTTTACCAAATAAGGAAGTGTATAGTGGTTTTTCTTGACTTCTTGGTTTTTGGATTCAAATTGATTAGTAGAAATAGTTTTTTTGGTAAGATAAGAATTACAAATTTTATTTATAAGCCAAGACAAATATATTGTTTTGAGAATGTTGAACAGATTATAAACATCATAGTAAAAACCAAGCTTAGTATTATTAATTTTGAAGGTTCTATCAATTAAGCATTTAGTCAAACTTACCTTGAAAAAGAGATGAAACTACAAAACAAAGTATGAAGGCCTAAATACCTTTCCTTATGAAAAATAGAAGTATATAAAGAACTATTTACTTTGTTTACACTAATGTCCATGAAAGAGATTTTAGGTTCCTTTTCCTTTACCATGGTAAAAGATATTGAACTATATCTTTTATAGTCAAAAAAATGGCATGCATCATTTTCTGATTGGAATGCAGCAAAAATGTCATCAACATAATGTTTGTAAAATACTGGACTGATGACATTGTATGATTTTAGCTATTTTTCTTTTATAAATTATCAAGAACAGGAGCCAGTGGGGAGCCATAGCTACACTGTCTATTAGGTTGAACGTTGTGATTGTGATTGTAATGTTGCAAATATAAAAAGCTTCTTTAAATTGGTTTATTAATTTTAAGGTTATCATTACTACTTAAAATTGAACTAACAACAATATCAATGATTTCTCAAAGAGGTACATTAGTATATAGGCTTGTATGTTGTAAGATATTAAGTATTTTCCATGAATGTTAGCTCAATTCACATCTTTTAAGAAACTGAATGAATCTTTTGTACCAAACTCTGAAGGTATTATAGGTGACAGTAAATCTCTTAAAAACTTAGCTAATTGATAGTTGTAGGTGCTGATTGACAAAACTTACGCACAAAATGTAAGTACGAACAAGTTGTGAGCCAGAAGGATTAAGTTTGCTATATATTACATCATCAAAAAGATGAGGCTTAATTGAATGACTAGTAACACGAGAATGGATTTTAGTAGATTGCACAAGAGACGCTAGCTCTTTAGAGCAATTCCCATTATAGTATTTATAGAAAAAAGAAGCAATATTACGACAATGTGATAATGGTTAGAGGTTGGCTGCAAGTGCAGGCATAACTATGTTTACAATGCATTTTTGCACCTTGCCTAAAATAGAAAGGATATCATTAGAAGATCCGCCCAAGATATGGCAACAGTATTCCATACAAGGACAGATTTGAAATTTATAGAGATAAAGAATAGAATCCTGAGTAAGAAAGTAGGGTGTACAATAAATAGATGCAACCTTAGCAGATGCTAATTTTACAAAGGATATGATATAAAGTTTCTAAGAAAGATCGGAAGTATAATCCGAGAAGAAGGGTAGATGACTCATCGAGTACATTACCATTCATAAATATAGGAAGATCTAGATTAATGTAATAACAATTAGCTAAAAAATTGAGTTTAATCTGAGTTAGAGTCCATCAGCCACTGAGAACCCCAGACTGTAGCAGAAGTGAGATCCTTTTCAAGCTCAAATACCCCTTCAAGCAGTCAGAGATAAAACGTATTAGTTATTACCGTTAACAAACAGCAGTAGAATGAGAAGATCGAAATCATCAGAAAATAAGTTAATAGCATCAAGATGAGAAACTAAGTGTTTCTTAATTAAAAATTCAAAATAATAGAAGACTAATGGGTCGGTAGTTAGACAAGTAAGATTGCTCTCCAGAATTTTTGAAAAGAGGGATAACAGATGCCTTTTCCAACAGACTGGAAAATAAGACTCTGATAAGCACTTGTTAAATAGTTTTGAAAGTATAGCTGACAACTCCAGAGAACATTTTTGTAAGACTACAGTAGGTATGTTGTCCAGACCACAAGCTGTAAAAGAGTCTAAGCAGGAGATCACTTTAGATATAGAAGCTGGAGCGATATGAATGTCAGGCAATGGATTAACCTGTTTGTTGGCTGTATTAGGTAGAATACGACTAGTGGAAACAAGAGATGATATTGATGAGAAGTTTTTAGCAAACAATTGAGCTTTGTCTCTAGGTGAGGTGAGAAAATCTGAAACATATATTAAAGGGGGAATAACAGATTTGTCCTTATTATAGATACCGTTAAAAATTCACCAGAAGTTAGGAGAGCCTTATTTTTGAGATGAAATATGAAATTTCATGACCTGAGAAATTTGACGTTAGATAATTTTTAGATAATTGTTAGATAATTTATCATACAAATTGCGTGGTCAAGTAGTAAAAACAAAATATTTTATGCGTTGTAAGGAATCGGGTTTGATCGCACTTCTTTAATTTAATCAGACATGTCCAGCAAACTTTTTTGTATCAGACAAATTGTCTGGTACAAAAAAGTTTGTTGTTTCAAGTCCTGTATATTATATATATATATATATATATATATATATATATATATATATATATATATATATATATATATATATATATACATATACATATATATACATATATATATATATACATATATATATATATACATATATATATATACACATATATATATACATATATATATATATATACATATACATATATATATATATATATATATATATAATATATATATATATATATATATATGTATGTATATATATATATATATATATATATATATATATATATATATATATGTGTATATATATAAATTAGACCAGTTCAAAAAAAATATTTTTTAATAATTAAGTGGCTAGATTTTAAACGTTGTTAATTGATGAAAAAAAGTAAATCATTAAAGTTTCAAAGCATTATTCCAATATTTAGTAACAGCTCAATTAAGTTTACTTTTCAATGGGGTCCTAAAATTAAAAAAAAAAGTTCCTTAAAAGTAGGTCAATCTGGTACTCAAAAGAAGCAAAATAATATATAAATTTCAAAAATTATAATTGTTTTATAAAAAATAAATTAAAAAGTTTATAAAGTAAAATTATATGTATATATATATATATATATATATATATATATATATATATATATATATATATATATATATATATATATATATATATATATATATATATATATATATATATAGAACCCTTAGATGTTGTCCGAAAGTTTTTTCCATATTTTGTTGACAAAAAGTAAAAATCAAAATGCAAGACCGGAATTTTTTTTTTTAATAATGATAGACTGCCTGCCCCAACCAAACCCTCAGTCGATGTAGCAGCACTCCCTTGCAGGTCAGGCTATTTGTCAGTCGATGTAGCAGCACTCCCTTGCGAGTCAGGCTATTTGTCAGTCGATGTAGCAGCATTCCCTTCCGAGTCAGGCTATAAGATAGTCGATGTAACAACACTCCACGCATGATTTACAGTAAAAAAAATAAAAATAAAAACATTTTATTAAAAAAAATAAAAATAAAAACATTGTTTATATTGTTAAAAACATTCAGAATATTTTAAAAACATTCTGAATGTTTTTAAAAACATTCTGAATGTTTTTAAAAACATTCAGAATGTTTTCAAAAACATTCTGGTCAATTAAATTTGCGTTTTTGTGGTTTTTTAAAAACAATTAATTTGTAATTAAATTAATGATTTTGACTTTCGTTCAACACGAAAATGTTGGACAAAAGTCAAAAGTAATTAAAAGTGACGTATGTGTTGGCGTAAGAATCACTTTTTTCCTTCTGCTCTTCCCAAAGCCAACAAACTATAGATATATATATATATATATATATATATATATATATATATATATATATATATATATATATATATATTTATATATATATATATATATAAATATATATATATATATATATACATTTTTTTCTTTGTAATATTTTCACCCATTTTTGCACAGATTGTCATCAGACGTAAAATACAATACAAATATTACATAAAAACGTTAAAGAAGACATTAAAAGAAGCCATAAATGATAACACAACAACGTAAATATAAAATTAGCAAATATTATTTAATTCCATTTTTGTGGATAATTTTTTTAAACAGAGGTCTCCAACCGTTTTTAGAAATTTTAATGCTATTGTAACGGTTGAGAAGTATAGGAGTGTGTTTTATTTCCTGGTATGTTAAGGCATAGTTAATTTCAAGTGATTCTCTAACTTTATGTTCATTGTACTCTGATTTTATTGCTAGAGTTTTCAGATGTGATCAATCAAACATACCATTAGATTCTCTACTTTGTTCAGCTGCACCATATGCATCCCATTTACCTTTTAAATAGTTTTTTTGATGTTTAATGCATCTCGTTAAAATTTTCTTTTTTGTTTCATTAATGTATATACTGCCACAAGAGCATGTGAGTTTGTAGACACCAGGATTGCTATTGAGAATTTACTTTGACATGTTGTTGCATAAGATATTTTTTAACGTAAGTGGTCTAGTAAAAATTATTCTGACGTTGTAAGGCTTAAGTTCTTTTCTAAGTTTTGGACCTATTCTTGGGAGCCATGGAAGCTTAACTGTATATTTACTTGTTTCTGTTTTACTATAATTTATTTTAGAAAGATTGTTTCTTTTGTGAATATAGTTCTTAGCAGTTGTTTCAAACTTTAATCTATCATGCCCATGTCATATATATATATCCCCTATATACTCGGGTATAAGTCGAGAAATTTTAGATGAAATATTTACTCTAAAACAGCAATTCGACTTATATGCGGGTCAGAAAAAAAACAAATTTATTCCTAGAAATTTTTTTTCGTATTTCTTATTTTTTGATTAAACTTGCAAAAACCAGACATTACACTTGTTGCAGCTTGGGTCGATGAGGCTTGAAAATCAATCCCCGAAGAAATGATCAAAAATTCATTCCTAAAATTTGGCATCAGCAATGCTATGGATGGAACTGAAGACGATGCTTTGTTTGATGATGAGGCTGAGGATCTGCGAGATGTTGAAGCTTACTCGGAAGATAATGATCACACAGATGATCACATTGGAGATGTTTCAGAGAAAATCTACAATGAACTTTTTGATGATTGATCAGATAATTTTAATATGTTTACCTATGTCTGTACTAATACAAAATGTTTTCAATTTACATAATTCTTTAATTGTGTTTATGTCCTTATATTTACAATAAATGTTTTAAATAATATTTTTGACCGCGAATTTTTATTTTGAATACGCTAGTTTTCATTTTTGGACAAAACTTTCACTCTGAATTCCCACTTAGACTTATACGCGGGTTTCCAATTTTGGACCAAATTTTCACCCTTTTTTGAACTTTAACAATTTGATACTTACTTACAGAAAGTATATTTTTTTGTTACCTTTGTGTACTTAGGGTCACCACTTGTTAGAATAATCAAAATTATGCATTAAAAAATAATTTAGCACATGCAGCAGCCTATTGAAAAATCACTTTTTTTGAAAATTATGATAAATTACATCGACTTTGCTGGCATAGAAAGTAGCGTAAACAGTTGAAATTAATTATGAAACTTTTTAATGTTGAGGTTCTATATATAGGCAATCACCAAAAAAAATTTGAAGACCTATACTCTATCTTATAACATGATTGCAGCCTTTTGAGAGTGATGATATTTTTAAAAGGAGAATGTTATTAGACTATGAGCTAACCTTAGGTCATAGTCTAATAATTATTCATAGGGATGACAGTAGTATACTTTTTATTTATCTGTGAATGAATATATTCAGTTTTCTTTTTAATAACATAATGTCTTAATTTGTACTACTAATAATGACATAATCAGTGTCATAATCAGTGTCTGATATTTGTTTTTTTTTTTGAGATTTAATATGTACATGTCTTTTTTAAACTTTTTAGATTAGTAATAAAAATAAAAAAATAGTAAAAAATGACAGAGAAATGTTGTGTGGGGAAAGTTTCAAATGAAGATTGCGACTAAACATATTATTGTAGAATGATTAGAAGAACAAAACTAAAAGATATTGTGAACACAGATGTTAAAGTTCTTATTCAAAGAATTGGACACACTTTTGAACTAAATGAGGAAATATGTTTTCACCATGAAAAAGCCTATATTTCTAGATATGAAGCGCTTCAAAAATACTGCTGTAATCCGTTTAAAGTCCACATGAAAAAAATTATTAAGGGATTGTGTAAAGTCGATATTTTAACAGCAAGTCAACATAAGATCAAACCTGGTCAAAAACTTTGCACTAACTGTTTGAATGAATTTAAACTTGAACAAATTACAGGAAAATTTAGTCAAGAAGATGAAGACAAAGATGTTGGTAATGAGGAGTTTAGTTCTTCAGACCTAAATAAGACAGTTTTAAATAAGAGTGCTTCTTTACTGGAAATATCTCCTCTAAAAAATGTAAGTAAACGTGACAAATTAGAATATGGAAAGCAAAAAGTTCAAAAACTAGAAACAAGTATGACAAACCTAGTAGCATCAGCATTGGATATAGGCCCAAAAGAAATAATATCTGAGAAAAAGCAAAAGTGCATTAACTGTAATGATTTAGACAAACTTTTAGATGCAATAAAGGAAAAAGTAAAAATCTGTTTGAATGAAGAAAAAGTTCAGTTACTAACATTAACTCCTGATAGTTGGTCAATTAAAAAAACTTGTAATGCATTTTCAGTTTCAGACCATCTTGTAAAGAAAGCCAGAAAGCTGAAAAATGAAAAGGGAATACTTGCTAAACCTGAGGCTGAAAAAGGACATCCTTTGAAGGATATTGTTAAGCAGAGAGTCATTGAAATATATAAATCTGACGAATACACTAAACAATGTCCAGGAAAAAAAGACTTTGTTTCTGTGCATATAAATAATGTTAAAGTTCATAAACAAAAATGCTTAACATTAGTTTGTTTAAAAGAACTTTATCTGGAATTTAATAAGTTATACCCTGAACACAAAGTTGGATTCAGCAAGTTCTGTGAACAAAGGCCAAAGTGGTGCCTTACTGTTGATAGTAATGGAAGCCACTCAGTTTGTGTATTTTCTTACCAACAAAATGCTAATTTGATGTGCTCTGCTCTTCCTAACAGCCATTTAATATATTACAAAGATTTAATGAAAGTATGTGTTTGTAATATAGATAGTCGAAACTGCATGTTTCATCTATTTTCTAACTGCTCTGGTAAAATAAATTTGAAGACTTACTTAGAAAATGTGTTTGAAAAGAATGATTTTGATTTTGATGATCAGATCACATATAAACAATGGGTGTCAACTGACCGAACTGCACTTATTACAGTCCAAACAAGTATTAGTGAATTTATTAAAACTTTAAGTGAAACTTTGTATGACCTTTGTCACCACCACTTTAAGCACAGTCTTCCTACTTATCAGAGGCAAAAAAAACATTAGACCAATATATGGCCTAATGTTTTTATGCACTATTCTGATGCATAAAAATCAGAATAATGCATAAAAATGCATTATTCTGATGGATTTTGCAGAAAACTATAGTTTTCTTGTACAAGATACTATACAAGGGTTTTACTGGCCAGCCGATCAAGCTACCTTACACCCATTTGCTGTTTATTACAAAGATGAAAAAGATCACCTTAAATGTGAATGCTTTTGTTTAATTTCTGACCATCTTTGTCATGACCAATCAGCAGTCCATTATTTTCTCACAAAGTTGCTCCCTATGGTCAAAATCAAACTACCCACAGTGAATAAAGTTAAATACTTCAGTGATGGTGCTGCGTCACAGTATAAAAACTACAAATGTCTAATAAACTTAATTTATCACATTGTAGATCACCAAATAAATGCTGAGCATCACTTCTTTGCTACGTCACATGGCAAAAGTCAATGTAATGGTAATAGGAGGTACTATTAAAAGAGAAGCAGCAAAAGCTAGTCTACGAGCAGCAATTACAAATCAGATTCTCACACCACAAGATCTATTTACATAGGCTCAAAAAAACATCAAAGGTGTTAATATTTTATCTTTCAAGTGATGATATCGATAACCATGAAACAACTTTTAACCTTCAGAAACGATATGAAGGGATGCGCACAGTTCCTGGAACAAGAAGCTATCACTGTTTTGTACCAGATGGAGAGAAATTGATTTTTTGAAGAATCTCTAGTGATACTGTCTATAATAGTCATGTGTTAAATGATATTAACTTGATTTAAAAAAATCCTTCAAATTTTCAACCCAGTAAATATATTGCATGCTTTTACGATAAAGAATGGTACATAGGGCTTGAGGTTGATATTTGTAATGAAAACCAAGACGTTAATGTGAAGTTTATGCAAAGAAACAAATTAAATTTAAAATGGAAAAACGATGCACAATCAAGTCAGTGTTGGGTTCCATTTGACAAGATAATAAGTCAAATAAGATTAAAAGCATAAGTGCTTGTGACTATATTCTTGCAAGTAATGACTACTACAATATTATGAGTTATATAAATCAGAGATAAGCAAATTAGTTTCATGTATACATACTTTTTCTTTTAACTGATTATCTTACTTTATAAAGCACTTTTTTAAAGTATAGTTTGTATAAAATTTGAGGTATAAATTTTGTATGTGGTAAGTGGTATTTTTTTGTTCTCCTTTTAAAAATATCATCACTCTCAAAAGGCTACAATCATGTCATAAGATAGAGTATAGGTCTTTAAATTTTTTTTGGTGATTGCCTATATATAGAACCTCAACATTAAAAAGTTTCATAATTAATTTCAACTGTTTACGCTACTTTTTATGCCAGCAAAGTCAATGTAATTTATCATAATTTTTCAAAAAAGTGATTGTTCAATAGGCTGCTGCATGTGCTAGATTAATTTTTAATGCATAATTTTGATTATTGTAACAAGTGGTGATCCTAAGTACACAAAGGTAACAAAAAAATCCACTTTCTGTAAGTAAGTATCAAACTGTTAAAGTTCAAAAAAATATTTATAATGTAATATTTAGCAATATATGCAGTATTTAGCAACTTTAAGGTACAATAACTCAAAAACTCTAAAAAATCAGTCAAAAACAACTGCAATAATGGATTATTTGGGTGAAAAACTATTACCCTACAAAATATCAGGTGATCATCATCTTTATTTTAAAAGTTATGGTTTGTCAAAAATCGAAAAAAACTACTGTAAGCTCCTGATACACAAATTTTTCGGATTTTGGTCATTTTTAATTGAATCATAACTTTTGAACTAATTGGTCAATCAAGCTGAAATTTTCTGCATTGTATTTTTTTCATAGGATCTGTGTGTGGTCAAAGTTTAAAGCAAATCTGAGATGGCACCCTGGGGAACTTTCAAAAAACAAGGTGATTTGATATGGAATAACCCTATATATATATATATATATATATATATATATATATATATATATATATATATATATATATATATGTATATATATATATATATATATATATATATATATATATATATATATATATATATATATATATATATATATATATATATATATATATATATATATATATATGTAAATATATGTATATATATATATATATATTTATATATATATATATATATGTATATTAGGGCTGTCCAAAAAAAATTTTTTTTTCAGATTTGATTGCATAGTTGTTTATTTTGTGCCATTTGACATAGTAATTAACTGTGCAAAAAATCTTTCCAATCAGATAATGTTTAGGGGGTGCTCAATGACCATAAAGTTTTACGAAAAATGTGAAAAACATGGAAAAAGTAACAAAGTTCCACAAATTTCTAAAACCCGGTTAATAAGATTTTTCAGATTTGATCAGTTTTAATTATCTCTAAATATTAAATTCTGAATACAAATTACAATCCACATCCACTTTAGACTGGTTTATTAGCAGAGAAATTAATGAAATAAAATACTGCAATACAACTAAAGTTCTGCGGTTTTTGTTATATCAGAATTTTTCCAAAATAAAACACTAGGATTTTTGACTCTTTGTCATTGATTAAAATACGAATTATAAACAAAAAAACATATGAGCAATTAACATTTAATTATCGTAATGTTATAGTTTGTGCAATGTTAATGCTAGCGAGGACTATAACTCTTCAGAGTACACTTTCTGGCATCTGGCACTCACTTTCTGTGATCCTCAACCACCTGAATTAACCTCTGCATTTCAGATTCATTCCTTGTAATCGATTCATTAAACATCGACATTAAAGCCACAGATCGTTCGGCAGCATCATTTACTACTTTCAATGAATATACTAAATTTTTTCCTTCTTGGTATTCTGGGGAATCATTCCAGGTAGCTGGATCGTTGTTGAACAGAAAATCAATATCAACCTTCATTGACCGCAACGCACTTGCTGAAACTGATGTCACCAGCATGTCCAGAGATTTCTTCTCTAGACTTTCAATGTTCTTTAATTTGATCAACCTTTCAGACCAGTTCTCACCGTGAAATTTCATGTTGGAAATCATTTTTCGCTTCTCTTCCGTTTGAAGTTTGTTTGAAAACAAAGCTAGTGGGACCAATTCTGGTGAAAGGTACCACAAATGGTTTTGAAAGTTCTTGGCTGCTGCTTCGGAAATCGTTTTGTTCACAACTGCAAACTGCTTAAGTTGCTGAAACAGAAACAAGTCATTAACTGGAGCATCGCTGGCATTTGTGCATGATATCCAAGATTTTACATAAACCAGACTAGCAAATAAGCAAAATTCACAGAGATTTTTTTCCTCTTTTGTGGTCAACTTGAACTCTTCACGAAATAAATAAATCTTAAAACAATAAATAACCTTGGCCATCCAGCGAGCCATGTGATAAGCACCAGGGATCTTGAAATGATAATTTTTCTCTTCTTGATCAGGCAGTTTTCCAAGTATTAACAGACAGAGATCCATGATTTCTTTGTAGTCATCCCTTGGCATTTTAACATGCAGGTTTTCTTTGAGGAATGCAATCATTTCATTTTGTAGTTCTTGCACCAGGGGTATTTTCATTCGAATGTCATCCAGAGGTTTAAAATTTCCTTGATTAACTTTGGGTCAATATTGCTGAAATCTCTGGAAAAGAGGTATGTTGGGACCAGATGATGGTCCAAATAGTGATCCAAACACTCCTGCTACTATGATCTCATGAACATGGTGTCTGCAAGCGAAATATAACAAATTTCTACCTATATGTTTCTCTAGAACTACACATGCACCATTTTTGGAGCCAGTGTTAGAGGCTGTAGTATCAAAACTCATTCCAATAACATCACCAATTATGTCCCAGAAATTAAGCAGATGAATAACTGCTTTTGCTTGGGCTTCTCCAGTTCCAGCTGATAGTTTTGCTATTCCAAGTATTTTGTCAACATTGTGACCTGTCACACCTACAGATAGCCGGTCAACATTTGCTTTAGGGGCTGCAGAATTTGTACGATCTATCATCAGTTTGCCATCCCAGCGGACGATTAATGGTGGTTTGTCCAAATCGCAGAATTCAGTTCGAACAGTGGCTTCAATATTTGATCGATGATAGGTTCGTTTTTTACGGACTGTAGAACGTGACAATGATCCATCATCGAGGTTCTGTCCACCAGCCCTTGCAATTGCTGCTGCTAGTATAGTAAATTTTGTGTCAGATAGATTAATTCTGTCTAATGTTGATGAAACATCAGGCGAGTCAAGAATTGTATCTAAGATACATTGTCGTTTTGGAGTACTTGCTAAACTTGATTCAGCTGACCCTGAAGAACTTGCTTTACTGACTTGTTGTCTGTAATTAACAGGGATTTCTATCTCAAAATCTCTACCAACCATTTTGTCATTATCAACAGCATCGTTATCGTTGTCATCACTATAACTTTCGTCATGTAAAGGTTCAATAACAGGAACTATTGCACTCGCACCAGATTGTCTTTGCTCTTCTTTTAGCTTTCGTTCTCTCTCTGCTTGTTTCCTTGCTTCATTTCTTTCTTCTAATTTTGAAAGTTCTTTGTCCTCTCCAAACATCACCATTTTTCTCTGACATCTCTGATCCAATAAAAATTCTTTATCTTCTTCAATTATGATCATGGTTTCAGCATCCTTGTGGGCAATGTCAAAAAGTAGGCCAATGGTGTCTGTAAATGATTTCTCTCTCGATTTCTGAGAATCTGACAATCTGGATTTATTTTTTTTTATTAATTTAAATTCCTGGACTAAAGTTTTCAACTTTAAGACTACATTTGGATAAAATGCTGTCGGAATACGGGCTTTATTCCAAATAATAATCAGTTCATCAACAGTTGTTTTAAGACTTTCAGGCACTGACTTTTTGGTTGAATTAAGATGATAAAAAAATATTTTTAAAACATCAGATGTTAAGGGAAGAACTTTATCTGGAAGATTTGGCTCTGGTTGTCCAATTAAAAAGATTTTGGTTTGAAGTCGTGTAGAGATAGCAACACGAGATGATGCTGCCATTTCAATGATAACTGAAATATTATGAGAAAATCAAAACTCAATACCATATTATACAAACTTATCATTCAGTTGTTGGTTTATGCAGCTGCAGCAATATATTATAATAATTATTACTAAAGAAATTAAATAAATATTTTCAAATTAGAAATTATTATTATCTGCACTTAATAACAAACAATACACTACCAGACTACCATGTTAGTTTTCTGTAATAGGTTACTAAGGTTAGGTACTATCAAAATATTAATACATTTGTTGTCAAACTGAAATTCCAAATAAAAATAATATTTATACTTGTAAACCTTTTTATTCTGTTTGAACAAATTCTAAATTGAGTTAAATAATAGTATTAAAATTATGAATACAAATTTTAACAAAATGATATAAACACAGTTGTTTTAAACACTAGCAGACATTTTTTAGTCTGGTGCCCTGATGACAGTTAATCTGCTGCACTTTAATTAATCTATATAGCACGCAATCTGACAATATTTCAGTGGAAAAAATCTAACTAACCAGGTTCTAGAAATTTTTGGAACTTTGGAACTTTTTACACGTTTTTGACGTTTTTCGTAAAACTTTATGGTCATTGAGCACCCCCTAAACATTATCTGATTGGAAAGATTTTTTCCACAGTCAATTACTATGTCAAATGGCACAAAATAAACAACTATGCATTCAAATCCGAGAAAAAATTTTTTTTCCTGTGTTCACATGAACAGCCCTAATATATATATATATACATATATATATATGTAAAAATATATATACATATATATATATACATATATATATATATATACATACATATATATAAAAATATATATACATATATATATATATATATATATATATATATATATATATATATATATATATATATATATATATATATATATATATATATATATATATATATATATATATATATATATATATATATATATACAGGACTTGAAATAACAAACTTTTTTATACCAGACAATTTGTCTGATAAAGACTCAAGTTTGCGAACTTTTTTGTATATATATTATATGTATGTGTATATATATATATATATATATATATATATATATATATATATATATATATATATATATATATATATATGTATATATATATATATATTTATATATATATATATACGTATATATATATATATATATATATATAAATATATATATATATATACATAATATATAACAAAAAAGTTTGTTATTTCAAGTCCTGTATATATATATATATATATATATATATATATATATATATATATATATATATATATATATATATATATATATATATATATATATATATATATATATATATATATATATATATATATATATATATATATATATATATATATACAGGACTTGAAATAACAAACTTTTTTGTACCAGACAATTTGTCTGATAAAGACTCAAGTTTGCTGGACATGTCTGATAAAATTAAAGAAGTGTGATCGAACACCATTCCTTATAACGCATAAAATATTTTGTTTTTACAACTTGACCACGCAATTTGTATAATAAATTATCTAACAAAAAAAAAATATTAAAGAAAAAGAAAAAATCTAAGCTCAAAAAAACTAAAATTTGAAAAGAAAATTATATTTATTTTTAAAAATAACACGATGTTTTTTATTCTTGACATGTTTCGTAAAATTTTATTTACATTTTCAAAAGATTATTTTACAATAATAAAAAACTCTGAAGTATATATTAAAAAATAGAAGTCTTTACAGAGAAATATTAACGGACAAAAAATTATATTACACCTATTACACGACCAGAGAAAGGAAATGGTATAATTGTTCTTAATAAAATTGATTATATAAATTCATTACATAATATTATAAGTAATAAGACTAAATTTAAAGAATTAAAAGAGGATCCAACTATAAAAAGATAAATATTTTTACAAGGGTATCTTAGAAAACTTTATAAGCTTAAATGTTTTGAAAAAGACATTTACACTAAAATCTATCCTGTAGGATCTCAACCTGCAAGAATTTACGTGTTACCTAAGATTAAAGTTAGTAAAGATAGTTCTCTTCCAATATTTCGACCTATCATCTCAACAATTGGAACATATAACTACAACCTTGCTAAACATCTCTCTCATTTATTGTCTCCATATATACCTAAACAATTTTGCACAGACTCATTTTCTTTTGTTGAAGAATTAAAACAAATTAATGTAACTAATAAATTTATTGTTTCATATGATATTGAAAGTTTGTTCACGAATATTCCTCTTAAAGAAACCATCAACATTGCAACTGATTTATTTTTTAAAGATAAAACTAACTCAAAACGTTTTTCAAAAGTTCAATTTAAAAAATTATTTCAGATTTCCACATCCGGTTCACATTTTCTATTTGGCGGTAAATATTACGATCAAACAGATGGCGTTGCTATGGGTTCTCCTGTAGCGCCCATCTTAGCTAATATTTTCGTCGGTTATCATGAACAAACATGGGTCAATAACTGCTCTTTTACAGCACCATTTTTTTATAAACGGTATGTGGATGACATAATTGCTATTTTTTATTCTGAATACGAAGTTCAAGAATTTTTCAAACACCTCAATAAACAACATAAAAATCTGAAATTTACTATGGAAAAAGAACAAGATAACCAGATTGCTTTTTTAGATATACTTATTAAAAAATCCAATTTGTTTACGACTTCAGTTTATCACAAAAAAACGTATACAGGTCTTTTACAAAAATTTTTTAGTTTTATTCCCTCTTGCTACAAATTTGGACTTGTTCGGTGTTTGATTGATTGTACATTTAAAACTAATAATTCTTGGTTTGGTTTTGATAAAGATATTAAGAATCTATCATTAGTTTTACAAAATAATAAATTTCCACAAAAAATTATTGACTATGAAAATAAATCCTATATTAATAAGAAAATGAACCCATCTGTGTCTAACATTGTTAATAGCTTAAATATAAAATAGTTTAGGCTTCCATACATTGGAATGTACTCTAATTACACTAAAAGGAAAATTTCAAAAATTGTTCATAAATATTGCAAGGATATTCTAATAAAATTAATTTTCACTACTAATAAAATACAAGATTGTTTTTGCTTAAAAGAGTCACTTCCTAAACTGCTTAAATCTCATGTCGTCTATAAATTTTCTTGCGCTGGCTGTAATGCCAGTTATATTGGAGAAACCTCCAGACACTTGGCAACTAGAATAAATGAGCACCTTAAAAGTGATAAACAATCTCATATATTTAAACACTTAAATTTATCTCTTAATTGCAAAAATTTGGCTAACTGTGATTCTTTTGAGATTTTGGATAATGCCCCAAACAAACACAAATTAAAGATAAAAGAAGCCCTCCACATTAAATGGGAAAGTCCCTCACTTAATAAACAAGCTTTACATTATACTATAAACTTATCTATTTAATTTTACAGTCAGTTTATTTATATATATATATTTTTTTTTGACAGTTGGTTATTTTAATTGGTTATTTACCGAGTTATTTTGTAATAAATATATTGGTTTATTATGTATAATTTTTTGTCCGTTAATATTTCTCTGTAAAGACTTCTATTTTTTAATATATATTTCAGAGTTTTTTATTATTGTAAAATAATCTTTTGAAAATGTAAATAAAATTTTACGAAACATGTCAAGTATAAAAAATATCGTGTTATTTTGAAAAATAATTACTTATTTTATGCTATTACAACATTCAAAAAATTATATTTATATTACACTTTTTAAAAATTACTATACTATGCGAAATGCTTTGTAAATTATCAAATAATTAAATTATTACGTAAATATATTAAATACATAAATTATGTGATCATTAAATACATAATTAAATATATAATCAAAATGTATAATAAAAATGCCAAAAGATCAAATACATAAACTATTATGTAAATATATTAAATACATAAATTACTAAGTTTACTTATTACTTTATTAAATAAAGTAACAATTTAATTATAATGTTTACAATAAACCCATTTTATTTAAATTATCAAAGAATATTATGCGCCTAATTACATTCATATAAATATGTATTTTTTTATAAATCTTTTCAAACTTTTTCAAGGATTAACTTTATACACTTTTAATAGCAAAAATGATTAGCGCAAAAACAAAAGTTATATAACTCAAACTTAATAGTGTAATAAAAAGTACTGGTTTCTATAAGCATTAAAATAGCTAATATGTTAAATTTTTATAAAATAAACTTAAAAAGGGTTTTATAAGCTAAAATATTTGTTTGAAATTTATAAAAACTATTGCCTTTTAAGTCAGATGCTTTTAAAATCAAATTCATTTTAAATGTACATAAAGCTAAAGGCGCCAAACTTTCTATTCCTTTACTTCGATGAGTTTGTTTGTTTACATACGTACATGAATTGCCTTCAATGTCTTCCAGTATTGGCTTTACAAAAGTGATTATTACTAAATACATGATTTCCACGAGTACCAGAAACAGAAAAAAGTTATTTTCTACTTTTTAGTCAATTGAATAAAAAGCTATTTTTAAAAAGTTTTTTTTATTTATTTTATTTACTGAACAAGTGCCGGACAATATCTGATGTCTGGCGCTTATTTCGAGCCCTGTATATATATATATAAATATATATATATATATATATATATATATATATATATATATATATATATATATATATATATATATATATATATATATATATATATATATATATATATATATATATATGTATATATATTAGGGGTAGTCATTTTGAGGGAATTTTTGAAAACGAAGTACATACCCAGCTAAAGTTGGAGCAAATATGCTAAAACTTAGTCAAAATTTTTTTTAGGTCAATCGGGTGACTTTTAAGTCCCCCTCAAGACTAAAGTTGTTAAGAAATTGTTCTTCAAAAAAGGAAAAATAGGGTGTGTTTAGGGTGTTTGAGGGGGATTTAAATGAAAAAATTATTTCCATTTTTTTTTTTGTTTGTTATTTGTTATATATATTTTCATTTTAAAAGGGTATGCCATCATTTTTTTTACATATTCTCGGTTAAAACGATATTTAAGAAATCAAAAAATGAAAAGTTTAAGTTACGCAAGTCGTTATGAAATCAACAAATTATGTTATCAACCAAAAAAACAAACTATTTTGAACTAAACAAGTAATTTACCATTTATTAAAAATCTTTACAAATACTATCAAGACAAAAATTATGCATTAATTGAAATAAGTATTTTAAAATGAACAACAATTTCCTAAGTCTACAATTTCTTTTTTTTTAGTTTAGAGAGTGACATCAGGCTTTCTGATTTTTTTTTTTTTAATATTACTTTTTCCCACACCAAAAACCTTGAAAGTTGACCTTACTTTGTCGACGGTTAAAAGTCTGTTCTGCTTGTCATCTTCATTTTCGTATCTTTGCACAAACTGCTGCATCATTCCGATTGCTCGTTCAGAATGATCATTGACAACAATTAACATTTTGCCAAAGTTTTCAAAATTCTTAAACGAAGACTGGGTGTGCCAATATTGGGGTGGAAATGACAACCAGTCTTTCACTCTCTGATTATCCAACCCTATCATTGAAAAAATTAAATATGAAAACTCATTAACCAAAAGAGAGATAGTTGGTACCTTCATATTATTTATGATATTGATCTCGACTATTCGTTCTTTGCTTCTATGTTTAAAAAAATCTTGATCAAGCATTTGGAAGGAATGCAAAGCATCTGCAATGGCTGTTTTTTTATCCATAGAAACATTTTTATCCAAAAGAGCCAAGAGAATAATCGTTGAATCAAGATACCATGTATGCCTATAAAGAGATGCTAACACAGCGTCTACTACCGGATTGGAGCAAACTTTCTTATACTCATTCATCTGAAAGATTGCATCAAGATCAGACGCAGGAGATTGAATCGCTTTATGTGCTTGAAGGTACCACCTTGTGTAAAAACATACTATGAACTCGCAGATGAGTTTTAAATCATCGCGTAGATTATTTTGACATTTTCTTGCACAAATTAACTGACATTTTCTTGCACAAATGTCAGTTGCTTGCACAAAAGCTGAAGTTTAAGGAAGTATAAACTCTTGCCTAAAAACCTAGCATGATAAACAGCTCCAGTTTTCTTAAACTTGAAATGTGCAGAATGAGATAAATACTGCATGGTTAGTTCAGCCAACTCTCTTCGGTCATTCCTCATATTGCGTTTTTTAGTAATATAGGTCTCACAGTAATCTAAAGTTTTTCTTGCAGCTTCCTTCAAAACTGTTCCTTCAACGGTTTTACAATCAAAAGAGGTCAGGTTATTTTTGTCGTATTTGAATTTAGGGTTCTCTAACATATGTTTGAACTTTACAAATAAGGGATTTTCAGGCCCTACGCTATTCTCTTTTATCATTGCTTCACAGAAATGAATCATTCTAAGCTCAATGATATGATGCCTACATGCTAGTAGAAGAAGGTTTTTGTCTACCTCTTTTGCAATCCTAATAAGTGATCCTTTCTTAGAACCAATATTACTTGAAGTTGTATCAAAGCATACTCCACATACTTTTGAAATGAGGTCATATTCTTCTAGTATTTCAATAATTCCTATATACATTTCTTTACCTGAAGAAGACGACAAGGCAGGTACTCCAAGAAGATGCGACACCCCCTCAATATTAACTAGCACAGATAATCTTTCATTCTTTAGTCTTTTTCCCTGATTCATTTCAAACAAAGTCTTTCCGTCAAAATGAATTATACAGGGATAACAGCTTTTTTCCACGGCCTTCTTTATATCTAATTTAGCAATTTCTGCAGTATCCTTGGCAGCTTTTTTTCATCTTTCTTAATGCTGTTGAAGCACTGGCTTTGCATTTTGCAATATCAACTCCACAATCTTGAAGAATTGCTCCAGTTACTTTTTGTAAGACATTCGGGGAGATATCATTTGCTGTAGCTATGATAGATACATTTCCATTAAAAAATATTCTTAGGGACTTTGGCAGTAATGTTACAATCATCTGCTCTTCTATGATGCCAAACTTCGGGTTCAAACTCTAAATCAGAATCAGCGCTAGTGTCATTGAAACTCAAGTCTAATTCTGAGGTAGCGTCAATCTTAGGAGATTCGTCTTCTAGCCTTTTTCTCTTCCTCACACCTTCAGAAACCTAAAATTTATTTTAACATGGTGTATGTGTATTAACAAATAATGTATGTTAAATTAGCAAATTTTAATAAAAAAGGTCAAATTAACCCACTAAAAACAACATAAAACCTTTTTGCTAAATTTTCTATCTTCTGATCCCAAACTAAAATGTCTCGGTCCTTCCTGGTCTTCCAAAAAAGTTAAATCATCGTGCTTATCTTTATCTGAGCGTTTTTTATCCTTCCTAATTTGTTCTGTTGTTTTGTAAAATTGGTTCTTTAAATCTGTAGAACCAATCCAAAACAGCTTTATCAAAATTGAAATAAACTCCCCTTGATTAACCTTGTCTCTAGTTGTTCCTCTGTATTTATTTCTACTCAAATCTGAATACCTATTGTCCATCTTCATTAGGTTCTTGATAATATTTTTATCTGACATTACTTGAAATCCCGCTTTAAGTCATGGTCTTTTAATTAAGCCTAAAATGCATTCATGATCATCTACTTCACATCTCTTGTAACCCTGAATTTTGTTGGGAGGGCATGATAAAATTGTTGACTTCTTTACATTATGAGGAAGTAGTGATCTTCTGTAGGCAATGTGTTGAAGAATATCCATTCCAGTAGGGAGTTGAAGACCTTTAGAAAAAAAAAATCAATATTTTAATTTTTATCATAAAGTTTAAATTTCAAAACAATTTTTTTAAATTAGATATGTACATGTAATAGCTGATTTAGCCTCATTTATGAAAAAAAGTTTGCTTTTGCTTGATCTGAGAAACCTTCTCTTCCCAATATCTTTTACAATTTTTTTTTCCATTTTTGTATTCAATCTAAATAGATTTAATGGTTTGTAATTAGTTAAAAACTTCAATACAATTTACTTTATATTCTAATTCGATTAATAACAATCATGTAAATACGAAAGTTATTTACAAAAATAAAATAATGTAACGCAATTTCAATTTTTTATAAAAACTCTTGGTGACTTAAAAATACAGTGCAGGATCTTCAGCACATTTTCTTCTGCATTATTTTATAAGAATTTTTTTATTGTTGCCTATTTTCATAACCTTGCGTAACATAAAATTTTCATTTTTTCATTTCGTATATATTGTTTTAACCAAGAATATGAAAAAAACATGATGACATACCCTTTTAAAATGAAAATATAGATAAAAATAACAAAGAAAAAAAAAAAAATGGAGATAATTTTTTCATTTAAGTCCCCCTCAAACACCCTGAACACACCCTATTTTTCCTTTTATGAAGTACAATTTTTAAGCAACTTTAGTCTTGAGGGGGATTTAAAAGTCACCCAATTGACCTAAAAAAATTTTTGACTAAGTTTTAGCATATTTGCTCCAACTTTAGCTGGGTATGTACTTCGTTTTCAAAAATTCCCTCAAAATGACTACCCCTAATATATATATATATATATATATATATATATATATATATATATATATATATATATATATATATATATATATATATATATATATATATATATATATATATATATATATATGCGGTAGTGGTGTAGTGGTATAGCGCTCGCTTCATAAGCGAGAGGTTCCGAGTTCGATCCCCACCACGTAGTACCGCGCTCAACTTGTTTCTCCGCGCAGCGGCCTTGTTGCTCAAGGTTCATGTTTCGGAGTTATAGAGTTGAAGGAGGGTTATAACCACTATTAAGTAGCCTCCTCATCTGTAGTGGCCTTCTCGGCCTTGAGGAGGTGAATAACAAAAAAATATATATATACATATATATATATAGTTCTATAGATTGTTGCATTTAGGAGTACGGAAGGAAAAAAATGATTCTTATGCTAACAAATACGTCACTTTCAATTACTTTTGACTTTCGTCCAACATTTGCGTGTTGTCAGAAAGTGAAAACCATTAATTTAATTACAAATTATTCGTTGTTTTTTTTAAACCGCAAAAACGCAAATTTAATTGACCAGAATGTTTTTAAAAACATTCTGAATGTTTTTAATAATATAAACAATGTTTTTTTTTTTTTTAATAAAATATTTTTATTTTTATTTTTTTTACTTTATTTTATTTTTATTTTTTTTACTGTAAATCATACATGAAGGGTTGCTACATTGACTATCTTATAGCCTGACTTGCAACAAAGTGCTGCTACATCAACTGGCAAATAGCCTGACTTGCACGAGAGTGTTGCTACATTGACTATCTTATAGCTTGACTCGCAAGGGAGTGCTGCTACATTGACTGAGGGTTTGGTTGGGGCAGGCAGTCTATCAAGTAACAAAAAAAAAATTCCGGTCTTGCATTTTAATTTTTACTTTTTGTCAACAAAATACGGAAAAACTTTCTGACAAACAGTTAGGGGTTATATATATATATATATATATATATATATATATATATATATATATATATATATATATATATATATATATATATATATATATATATATGCATATTTTTATGAATGCTAAGAAAAATACACATTTACAACATAAATTATTAAGTTAATAATTGTATAACATGTTAATAAAAGATTATTGACAAAACATTAAAATCAAGAGAATATATTCAGATTGGAAAAAGTAGGACTCCACAGAGTGAACAATCAATAAAAATACTAAAAATTAAACTCAGTGGAGCTCTCTAGTAGAGCTCCACAGAGTTTAATTTTTAGTTTTCTTATTGTTCCTAACTTATGTTTATGATTTTTCCAAGGTAAGTTCTGCCTTTTTATTGGCATTTGTTGATGAACTCATATGATTAGTTTTGAAACGGGATTTTGAAAAAGGAATAATTAAGACTTCAAAATATGTTTGTTATTGTAGACTCTATTGCAGAATCTAAAAAAGTAATGGAGAGAGCAAATTTCAACAAACACATTTTGGTTTTTATTTTTTATACATTTAATATTTAATAAAAACAAATTATTTTTTAATCCTTTTTTAACACAATATATTGTTATTTCAATGTCCTTTTAACTTGGCTGTAGCTTAAGACCAGAAGAATGTTTCTTTTTAAAGATACCAAATCATGCAAATACAGATACCTAAAACTTGAACTTAAAGATGAATGAAATTTCAAACAAACTATTATTTCAAGGTTTGACAATTACCTTTTTAAACAAAACACTGCACTATACTTATGTATTTCTATTATTAGAAACCTTTTTTTAAATTTAAACTATTATAAAATATTGAAAATAGAACTAACTTGATTTAAATAGAGAAGACGCTCATCAAAATTATGTGATGTACAAAAAGTATCTTCATCATTCAAAAAACCAAGAGAATCATTATTAGAATATTCATTAAATTTAACTACAGGACTTTCAGAGACTGCTGACTTTGATGTGTATCGACTTAAAAAATCAGAAACATCCCAAATGTCATCTTTGTTCATTTTACTATGAAAAGTAACAAAAAAATTTAGTTAAAATTTAGATTATTGGTGTAGTGGTAGAGGTGCATTGTTATAAATAAAGTTAAAGATGTATTCTTGTTAAAAAATTATTATGTAAAAGTTATTAGTAGTGGTGCTAAAAGCTGTAGTTGTATAAAACACTGCTTCCTAAATAAAAAGTACCAAGTTCAATAATCATCATATTTATGGTAGTACCACGCCTAAATTATTTCTCTGTTCAGCATTCTTGTTCATCAAGGCTTGCGTTACTGAGTTGAGAGAGGGTTGCAACAACAATCAACAAATAGAATGAAAATTAAAATAAGGTAAATGAGTATAAGTAGTAGTAGTAAATGAGTTTAAATGTATTAACCTTTATGAAATACAATTTTAAAAAAATTGTAGAAAATATTGTTGTAGCTATTGTAAAAATATATATTTTTTTTAAATTGATTTTAAATTGAAATTTATCAATTTTATACTATATACTTAATGTGTGAAAGTACACCATAGTAGATGTCAATAGTAATATTCAATTCTATTATTACTTTTTATCATTATTATTTTTATTATTATTTTTTGTTGCTGATGATGATAAAATTGTTATTGTTGTTATTGTTTTTGTCATTGTTATTGTTGCTGTTGGTATTTAAATATTTTATAATATTATCAAATTTTGTTTCCTATTATTTCTGCTTTCCTAAGTTATATTCTATAACTATTTGGGTATTAGAAGTTATCAAGTTAAGCTGTTTGATTTTAAATGTATTAAACCTAAATAAAGATTTGGTATATTTGAATTTATAACATTTCAAAAAATATAAACTTTATCAACCAATTTTTTTTAAGCACAGAAAAATACTATTATATTATAAATAATAAACTTACATTAATAATGTCATAATAGTAAAATATTACATCACAACTTTTGTGAAGGTACAATGCAAATAATATTGAACCAACTTAAAACAAAGACTGCTTTAAGAAAAGATTCTTAAATTCTTAGAAAAGAAATGCTAATAATGATATCAGAAAATGAAAGTCATTAATATAACAATAATAATAATAACATTATAATAATAATAAAAAAAACAATAATAATAATTTAGAAACTTGCAATGAAACTTAATTCAAATGTCTCCAACTTTTATATAAATTCATTAGAGTCGAAGTACAGGGGATAAATTCTAATATTCGGCAAATCTCGTTTTCTAAAGATCAGTTGGATATAACCATTTTTCAAGAACTTAATAAACTCCAAAAAGATGAATAATTAATTTATATCATCACTTAAAAAATAACTATGATAATAACAATAATAATAATAATAATAATAATAATAATAATAATATTAATAATAAAAAGTAAAAAGATTCACTTAAAGCAAGAAAAAAAAAATCAATTTTTTAAATTTTAACTTTTTTTTTTTTGAATTTCGCGAGTAAAAGTTAATTAAATTACGTTCTATTGTGTATATTTGCTGTCATTATTGCTTTGTTCTAATAGGTCC
Organism: Hydra vulgaris; assembly: GCF_038396675.1. NCBI lineage: Eukaryota > Metazoa > Cnidaria > Hydrozoa > Anthoathecata > Hydridae > Hydra > Hydra vulgaris. Next base: position 32,093,498 of record NC_088926.1, read on the forward strand.
GCAATGTCTAGATGCTTCTGCAAAAAGACGATGCACAGCACATTTACTCAACCTCTAATTAAAGCAAAGCTTCTAAAATAGATGTATTTATTTGATTACAAAACAGTGCTAAAAGTTTTAAATGAGAAGATACTCTATTATGCACTCAAAAATTACTCATCTTTTGAGCTCGCAATATCAACTAGATAAAAAATCAGCTAGAAGTATCATAAATGATAATTCCTGCTGATTTTTTTCTTGAATGTTGTGTATCAACGGGTTTTTCAAAAAGCTAATCAAAATTGAATGAATTTATATAGTTTGGTTTGAATGGGTAATTAAATAACAAGCTTATAACTGAGCGTACTACTCAATAGCTTTTACAGCATATCCGACGTTAGATCTTGAATCTATCACGAAAAATGGTTAACTTCAGTTTTATAAAACTAAATTAATAAAATTACAAACATGTATACATTTATACAAACACAACCACGCATGTAAAGCAAATTAATAGGTATATACGAATATTGCACCGGACCACCGGACCTCACCAGACTACACCGAAGTATAAAAAACAATTTTAGTAGAGCAAAACATGCCTAAGTTTTATTTGAGATACATATATACAATAAAAATGTATATAATTAAAAAAATTTAACTTTAAATTAAAAATAGGGATAGGCAATGTAGAATATTTATGTTTCGACTGACTAAAATAGGGACAGACGCAGTAGAGTGTGCATATATTGACTAAATAAAATAGGTACAGGCGCAGTGGAGTCCATGCATCGACTGAATAACATAGGGACCGGCGCAGTGGAGTGTAACTGTAAGTGCAAAGTGTTTTTGGTTAGAGCAAGCAGTCCAAAAGGATAGCTTATTAATCTTGTAAAAAAACCTACCGCTCTGATTAAATTCAAGAACACATGAAACTTATTTATAAAAATTAGTTCTTTTTTCAAAAAAATTAAAAACATTATTCTGTGATGGGGTTGCGCGCGCGTAAATGAGATACACGTATGCTAAAAATTCTGACTCAAATACATATATTTACTTGTAGGTGCACAATTAAAATTGTTATAAAAGGTTAAATTTTTCAAATTTTTTTTTTTTTCGTATCAATTTTTTGCATCAATTGCAATCAATTTTGCGTAATACATATATGCAATCAATTGCATATATGTATTACGAATGTAACTTATGCATATTTCGCTCTACTAAAATTGTTTTTTATTAATTACTCAAATTTTCAAAATTCCCCTGTAATGAAATCCATGAACGTTTAAAACATATTTAAGCATAATTCATTTAAAAACTAATATTTATGTATAAATAAAAGAATAACTTTGTCCCAAAAATTTTTTTTATATTTTACGGCGGTTTTTTCGTAAAAATACAATCTTTGATCAAATACCAACCACAGCTATCATTTGAGAAGAGTAAAAACTTAAATTTTAAAATGTCGAATTTTTAAATTATGAGCCAAGCCTCGGTGTTATGGAATTAATTGAAAATGACGGTATAAAAGATAATCAAAAAGCATTTATTTTTACGACAAATGAAATTGCATTTTTTTATTTTCTATAACTGCTATTACTTTCATATATTTATATATTCCAGTATTATATATATATATATATATATATATATATATATATATATATATATATATATATATATATATATATATATATATATATATATATATATATATATATATATATTGACATTTATTTACAGTCCTGTTGTGAAGCGTTAAAAACTGTATTGTAAAACCATAATTGATGATTTTATCGTGGATTTTTTAACATAATTTATGTGGTTTTTAATAATCATTTATACTTTTTTTTTTTTTACAAAACTGATTCCGTCGTTTTATTTGTTGTTTTTTAATATTGGATTTTTCGTTACACCGTCACGACAAAAAAAAAACGTAAAAATGCTAGTAAAACTTTAATTAAAAATTATTAAACTCAGCATATATTAATATCAATATGTGCTAAATATACAATAAATACACATCAAATGTTTATTTTTTTTTTTACCATGCCGTTTGCTGCATTAAGTCCGACAAAGTTGTTTTGTTCAGAATTGGTCAAAAGTAAACGTTACGACCGTCACGCTACGAAGAGTTAATTTTCGGAAAATCTTTTATGCCGTAACTTTTGCATACTGTATTATTTAATAGTATTTTACATTTCTGGAAAGTTTCAAGTCATTTCCATTTTATGGTTCATTTTCAATAGCTTGAATAGTGTCAAATGTTACGACCATCACTCTTGTTGAATTGCCCACATATTAGACATAGCTATATCGTCTTTATTTGAAATTATCAAAATATTGTTTAAAATTACATAACAGTATTATAGTTCAGTTTTACATATCACTAATATCTGCTACACTGTCCCTTATTCTTAATTAGTTCAGCAATTCGTGCAGGCATAGAACTTACGAGATTTTTACAAACATCAGCAGTTATGTCTGTGCACCACACACGTGTAATGATGACACGAAGATCATCTAAATTTGATGTTTTTTCTTTGTCAATCTTTAGTTTCATTATATGCCACAAGTTTATGATGGGGTTAAGGTTTGGGCTCTGCCCGGCCAAGAACCTAGAACCTTAACCCCATGACCCCGAAGCCAGTTTTTCACTTAATCTGCTTGATGACAGGGAACACCGTCATGCATAAACAGTTTGCAGTTGTGAGTCTGCATAACTGTCAAAAGCTTTTCATCCAGTATAGTAATATATTTCTTTGCATTCATAGTGGTATTTTGTGGAAGAAAATAGAGAGAGCCTCGGTGAGACGTTGAAAAGCTGCCCCATACCATCAAGTTGCTGAATGTTTAACAGTTCGTATGCAAAACCTTGAATCAAACATATCTTGAAGCTGCAGAAAACAATTTTATGTTACTTTCGTTACTAAACATTACTTCATTCCACATTTCACTAGTGTAATGTTTGAATTTCCTGCAAAAAAGTAATCTATCATGAACGTTCTTCTTCGATAACAGCGGTTTTCGTGCAGGTCGGTACGCTTTTAGATTAAAATTGTCACTTAAATGTCGTCGAATGGTTCTTGCACTAACTCTCTGTGGCAGTCGACTTGCTACGGCAGAGGATGATATCAATGGATTCTTCAACACGTGTCGTTTTATCGCTCGATCTATTGTAGGAGTGTAACCTTAGGGCGTCCGGTTTGACGTTTTGATTTCACATCACCTGTCTCTCGCCAACGTTTCATTGTCAATGAAACAACTGGCTGGGAAACAATAAGATGTTGTGCCACAGCTGCTTGTGTTAAACCCGAGTTAACTAATGCAACAATCTGACCACGTTTTTTAGGTGAAAGTTCCATTTTTGGTATAAAATTATTGATCTAAAGTAAACAAAGAACACAACATAAACAAATAAGAAATGAAACCATTTTATTTTTTAAAATAAGAGATTATCTCAATTAGTTCAATCAATAAAATCAACAGCTTTTTGTTTCATTTCTAGGCTTTCAACAAACTTAAAACAGCAAAATGACACAAAATGCAGTTATATTTGAGCATACAACAGACTTTTGGCCACAACTGTATGTACTAAAATTCCTTACTTTGAGTCAAAGTAAGTAATTTTTCTTCCCCTTCGTTCTTTACACCTTTCAGTTCAATTTTTTCATTTTATTTTTTTTTCTTAACAATCGTTTTCATTCTCTTCTTATTTTTTTAAGTTTATGATACGATGGGGCAAGATGTCCATAAGGTCAAGTCCCCTGAACATTTGATTAATATTGTTTAATTCCTTTTATATACTATTGTTTTAGATATTTACATACTCAAACAAATAGTTGGTTTTAATCAAGTTATAACTTTTTTAAAGGATTTTGTTAGTAACTAGAAAAGTTATAACTTTATATATTAAAATTTAAAACAATAGAGTATAAGGAATTAAACAATATTAATCTATCTAGGTCTCACAAATGCACAAGGGACTTCACTTTAGGAATATCCTGCTCCCCTAAATGTTAAAAAAAATTAGTTGTATTATTATTATTTGTGCGATTATGATAAAGAAATCTTTGTTTTGTGGGTAATTTATTCCACAATATTCAAAGTATAAAAGTTCTAAAACTCAAACAATAAAACTAGTTTATTTGCAATTAGCTAGTTTTGTAGATCTTTTCCCTGCCATGGGCAATTAATTCCTTTGAATAATTGTCCCATTGTATGTTTTTTCATTTTATATATATAAAGGATCGCTTAAAACGAAAAATCAACCACAAAAACACAATGTGATTGATCAGCGCACACGCACACTTTAAAAATTGCTTAAAACATGAGAAAACTTGTTTTCCGCTCACAAATTGAACACAATAAAACTCAGTTGTATACAGTACTATTATTTTAACCAAAACTATTTTTAGAAAAAAGTATAACTTAATATCTTTAATTAGTATGCTCATTTCAATTATTATAAAAATCTGACTATATTCACTTAATTTAAAAACATAATACACTCATTTTGAAAGGAGTCATTATAATGAGAAATTAAATATCATTTTTAACTAATTTAATCGATAATTATTTTTTAAATTCGTTATAAAATGACCTAAAAGGATATTAAATCACGTAATAATTTGTTTTAAGGGATATGTCTAATGGCATTTCTTTATAGCATATGGAATATATCTACCAATGGATATCATTTTAAATAAAGGTAATTTTTTTTTTAATTTTAAGGTGATATGGAATGTAAACAGTCCACATTCCGACGACACTCATATAACTGTTTAATAGGATACTACTTGTTTATGTAAAGGCAGCACAAATCACGTCGTATTTATAACACCCTTCTCTGTTTACTCAGCTAGAAAGTCAGCAAACAAGATGAAAGCATCAAACTTTATTGAAATGGTTAAAAGCGAAGGCCTCAAGTGGAATGCAGTAAAACACTATTTTATTTAGTACATAACTCGAAAAAATACTTTCCCAACAATAAGAATATCTAATTAAAAAAAAAAAAAAAATACAAAAAGATATAATGCTAAAAATATTAGCGTGAAAATTAGAAAAATTCTCACGAATGCCATAAAATACATAAAAGGAGTTTTGATTTTTGTGACATTATTAAAAACATAGCACCTAACAGTTGTTCAGATCTAAAAGCACCTAAAAATAATATGTACAAAGAAATTCAAGATGCAAATAAAAGAGTATAATAAAAACTATTTACAGTTGAAACAGTCTAAAAGCATTTTAAATATAGGCAAAAACTCCCAAAAACTTAAATGTTTTTTGCTGAAATCGATGAGAGCTACGCCAACATAGGAACTTTTTCTGGTAACGGACCAGCCTCGTCTGATTTTGAAATAAAGAATAGTCGGTGGTTATCATCATAAGGTACTAACTCATCATTAAATGTATGTTTCTATAAATAAATTAAAAAAAAAATACAAAGAATAATATTTAATACTCTTAAAATAGCTAAAATTTAATTAATTATAATAAAACTCAATTACTTCAATTATTATTTTTTGCTAGTATAAAGGTATATTTTTACAAGAAATTAAAATTATAAAAAAATAAAAATATACTAATTTCATTAGAATATTTTTATAAAAATGTAAATTATAATAAAATATTCTACTAAGAATTTATACACGGGTGTATAATAGAATTTCATTGATTTATCTATAATACTATAATAAATTCATCTAAACTTGAATATTTTTTTCATCGATTTATCTATAATACTATAATAAATTCATCTCAGATGAATTTATTATAGTTATATTAAATTGTATATATATAATAATTTTGTACATATAATAATTGTGTGTGTGTGTGTATATATATATATATAAATATATATATATATATATATATATATATATATATATATATATATATATATATATATATATATATATATATATATATATATATATATATATACAGTATTGGACAAAACATTTGCAACAAACATCGAACAATGCTAAAATGTGTTCCTAATTTTACATGTCTTAAAAACGAAACGAACTATACTACCACAGCAAACAGTTCAGGAGTCTGGAGTCATAGCATGCCATGACATGAGCAATCAGCTGACAGGTGACAGCACACAGGCAGAATTTCGTAGACAAGTGCCATTTTGCAGAACAGGTTCATACAGGTTCATTTTAGTATATAAGAGACATGTAAATCGACATGTAATTCAGTCAGTATATGGAAGTCAATCAGTCAGTATTATCAAGACAGTTTATCGAAGTGAGTTTTATCAGTGTCTTATCGAAGAACATCAATACAAGAAGTAAAATACAACAAGTGTTTCATTACATCAATACAGTCCACATCCAACCAAGACGTTGTGTTCCACAGAGCATTATGTATCATCACGAGGTAAATGTAACACGGTAAGCCTTGAGAAGCGTGATTACTTATTTTTATTATTTTTATCACTTCAAGTGCAAAAATCACTCCCGACAGTCTTGGATTGGAACTAAGAAAGAAAATTATTGGCGATTACATAAGTGGAATGTCACAAAAAAGTATTTGTGATAAATATCGTGTGAAAAAATGAACCGTATCAAGACTATGTTCCAAATATCATTCTACGGGGAATATGCCAGCAGATAACAAAGGTGGAAGACCCCATTCCACCACTTCTAGAGAGGATTCTATGATCGTCAGATCCTTCAAGAAGGATCCATGGATATCATCAGTCGAGATAAAAAAGCAATTAGAGCTGCATGTATCGGACCGAACAATCAGACGACGTGCTGTTAAAGCCGGATTGTTTTCTCGACGCCCTGCAAAGAAACCGCTGATTTCACTAAAAAACCAGAAGAAAAGACTACTGTTTGCTACATCTCATATTGACTGGAATGTGCAGAAACGGCGAACTGTCCTGTTCAGTGATGAATCGAAGTTCAACATCATTGGGAGCGATGGCATTTGACGTGTACGTCGACCGGCTGGAAAACGCCTCGATTTACGTTACTGCCATAAGACCGTGAAGCATGGTGGAGGCAATGTAATGGTCTGGGGGTGTTTTTCTGCTAACAGTCTAGATCCAATACATCGAAACGATGGAATAATGGACCGTTTCATGTATAAAAATATCCTGAAAGATATTATGTTACCTCATGCTGAATGGAATATGCCAATAAAATGGGTTTTTCAGCAAGACAACGATCCGAAACACACTGCAAAAGTAGTCAAGCAGTGGTTTCAAGACAACCACCTATCGGTGATGGATTGGCCGCCTCAATCTCCGGATCTCAACCCTATTGAGAACCAGTGGGAGATCGTCAACCGCAGAATTAATCGTGAAGGTGTTCGTAATAAGAATCAACTGTTTGAACAAATCCAAAAGGCCTGGGCAGCGATTCCACAAAGTTTCATTGATCACCTGATCGAATCTATGCCTCGATGATGCAAGGCTGTGATCGACAACAAAGTATTGGCTACGAAATACTGATAGCGAAATACAGCTTAGTCAACATTTTGTCGAGTTGCACTTGTTTTGTCCAGAAGGAAGTCAACTTTTTAAAATACTTTTGATTAATTTATTAATTTTCGTGTACAAATAATGAACTTTGTGATGAATAAAACTTGAAGAACTTCTCTAAACAGTTACATAGTTATTTCTCTAAATTGTAAAAATGCAGCACTTTTATATAAAGAAACTAAATTATCATTATTTGGTTGCACTCGTTTTGTCCAATACTGTATATACACACACACACACACACACACACACACACACACACACACACACACACACACACACACACACACACTTTTCTCCATAACTAAGGGAGCTCTAAAAGAAAAGATTTCAACTTTAAAACCTTTTTTAGAAATACATATTTTTGCTTTACTTTAACTTGTATGACTCTGTTTTAACTGTCTCTTTATTCGAATACAAATCAGTATAAAAATTGTAACATTTTAAAATAAAATGATCTTTTATCTCAATACCTCTAAAAGTATGATGATATTAGAAAATATGTTGATTTAAGAAATTCTTAAATGGTTCCTTTAGTTTTGGAGTTAAAATAGTAGAAGATTTTTACTTTCTACAGTTTTATTGGTATAATGTATTTCATTATGTACTTTATATACAATAGTTCCTTACACTATATTTCAGTAAAGTTAATAACTTTATAGTTAAGTTGAGTTTAGAATTTTCTTTAATCAATGTTTGAAAATATTATACAAATATAAAAAAGTGAAAAAGAATTTAATGAAAGAAGTTAAGCATACAAGTTTGTTTTTGCATTTCTGATGATTTATTTTTCACAATTTAGTTTATTTGGTTAATACATTTATGATATATATTAGCTACGTATGATATCTATGTCTGAATCTGTAAGTAATGGTTTTTTAAAAACCTTATAAAAAAACATTACTTATAGATGCCATGAAGAAGAAGTGGAATACAAAAAGTAGGTTAAAGAACAATGGATGGTATGACAAAATGCAGTGGGTAAATTTACAGTTATTTTATTTAATATGTTTGTTTCAATCATAATATTTTTAAAAACTAAAGATATCAAGTTGAAAGACTTGACAATTGTTAAACAATTTATTCAATAACAGGTTTGATAATTGCTAACTTGTTTATTTATTGATTGCAGGTTTTTTTTCTCAGATGAATCACATTTCAAAGTGCAAAGCCAGCAATCAAAGTTTGTTTGTCACTCTGATGGTGAACCTATAAGACCCGAACACATTGAAAAATATGCCAAGTATCCAGAAAAGATGTTTTTGGAGTTATTTTTCTGCAGTTGTCTCAGGAGCACTCTACCTTGTTACTGACATGATGAACTCTAACAGTTACATTAAGGTTCTGCAAACACATTTAATGAAAACAGAATATTTAGCCACATGCCATACATCCAAAAAAGTCAAGAATTTCATGTTAGAAAATAATATTAAAAACTTGAATGGCCTGGCAACTCCCTATATTTTAATCCAATTAAGCATCTGGGCAATTAAAAAAAACCTGCAAAAACATGACTGCACAGCTAAAACTAACCACCACTATCCTTTAGATTTGGTTTGAAGACCCTTAAATCCCAAACATTTGTAAAAATTGGTTAGATTCTATGCCAAACCATGTGCAGAAAGTTATAGCAGCACTAGAAGGACACACAAAATATTAGTGTATATGTTTTTATTATGTTGGAGAAAGAAAACTTAAAAACCCTTGGATTTTTATTGTTTTTGATTTTGATGCAATTAATTTGCACAATAATGTATATATAAATATTGTCTAAGTATAATAACCATTATCAAGTACTTGGAGTACAAACTTTAGTACAATATATTTTTTGCATAAGTTCTTTGCATTCTGGAAAAAGTAAAGGCAATATAAAAAAAAACAGGATAAACCTATATATAATATATTAATACAGGCCTTGTTTTTTAAAAAAATGGCTTTGCACATTTGCTTGTCAGACGTCAAAACATTTCTATTTTTATTTTTTATTTATGGACATTAACTTTTTTAAACTACCGCAATAAAATAAATTACCACAAAACAATTTTAATTTACTTATTAAGAAAAACAAATCTAGAAGTGTTATTTTGTAAATGTACATATTGTAGAATGTCTATTTTTAAATAGTTAAACTTAATATTACATATTTTATTATCATTTAACATAAATTAATTTCTTTCTTATTTCGACATTTGTATAAATGAATTAAAATATGTTAATTTTGTTTCTTTTCATTATTTCTTAAAATTGTGGCTTTGCAAATAATAATGATTTTTTACTTTTAAAAAGTTAAACAAAAATAAAAAATATTACAAACAAAAAATATTACTTGTTGAAAAAAAAAAAACTCAAGTTAATTACTTTACCAGCACATTTTTTGTGACCAAGATTTTTCAAAATAATATTTCATAGGAGATGTATTACCCTTGTTATCAAGAATAAATATACTTGATAAAGTATCAAGTCTAAATGTATTTAATAATGAGATTAATACATCTAAACTCCCTCAATATATTGTATTTAAAAATTATTAACGAAACTATATCCATAGAAGAAATTTTTTATTTAATTAATTATACAAGTATTACTATCATCTAACATTGCTAAAAATAAGAAGAGATTGCGGAGATCTGATCAAAATATTTTAACTAGAAAATCATTTAGAAATAGTAGAGTAGAACTCACCTTTAACAGACAGTATTAGGGGAAATTTTGTGCGAGAGATTATTAAAAACTCTGACATTCGACATAACTTTTTTAAAAACAAAATTGTTAAGGAGTGGAACAACCTACTGAATGACATTAAAACATCAAAATCAGTCTATAAATATAAGTTTTTATTTGACAGACTAAGCTTGGCTGCTATAGCGCACTATCTACTGTTGGTGGGCTGCACATTTAGTTATATAAACTTATACTTATAAATATGTCAAATATTATTTCTGCAGAAATATATATTACTATTACTATTTACGCTTTAAAACAATGCCTGCTAATAATATATAATATACTTTATAGTAATATAATACACTCTTGTCGACAAGTCAGTGTAAATTGTGATTTTTTTAATATAACACCTGCTTCAAAAAAAAAAAGTCTTCAGAATGTCCATGGAAAATTGATATATCGGTACAGATATATGAATGTTAACAGTAATTTTCCAGTAAAATAAATTTATTCATATTTATATACAGCCCTCACGAATTAGGGTCAACATTTGGCAATGCAGACTTAATTGCTGACTTAAAAGTGTTTGAGGTCAACAAAAAATTGCAGACCTTTTTTCTACGGTTATGGTAAACCCTTTGGGTCAAACTTTTTTTGCTGACGAGATATATATATATATATATATATATATATATATATATATATATATATATATATATATATATATATATAATGTATATATATATATAATGTATTAATAATATTATATATATATAATGTATATATAATTTATAAAAAATATAAATATTATATTTATATTATTAATATAGTTATTTTGCCAGTAGCTTTTTGCAAACGTATAAGGAACTTTTTTTTTGAAGGATGTGCCATTGCACATAGTGAGGTATCCAAAATATATATATATATATATATGTATATATATATATATATATATATATATATATATATATATATATATATATACACACACACACATATATACACACACACTCATACATAATACCATAACAATAATCTTTATCAATAAAACCTCTGTAGCCCAATTAGTTATAGATTGTTTTTTTTGTTCTAATCATTGTTTTGCTACCAAGTGCAGCCTTTTTTAGTGTAGCAGGGCAAGTGTACATGCCAAATCACACTGGAATGGCAAATAAACATTTTTAACAGCAGCCGGTTATCTTCTGTATATCTTCTAAAGGTTGAACAGTAATATATAAGATAATGTCGTGATACACATGTTTATAATTTTAACACATGTCCTAAATAAAATAAAACTAATGTGATTGATCAGAAATCAAGCTAATTTATAAATCTTCATAACCTAGCGTAAATCTGCCAATCTGTGCAACACAATTCGAAACAAAATTATCCTATTTAAGTTGGATAATTGACTTGACCACTAATATAGTGTGATTCTAGTATCTAGACCGTAATGAGACACTAGAATCTAATTTAGTCCAACTAAGGCTTTTTTTTTCAAAATATGCTTTGTTACATTTTACGGAGGGTGCTTAGGATTATCTAGTTGAAATTGCCATTTAAAACTAATTTAATGCATCTTGACTTTGCATGATGAACAAGGATTCCATGGTACTGGTATTGATCTACCGTCTCGTTTTTGTCAATGCAAAAAGCACCCCTATACGTACACCCCTATATATTCATTTGATGCTTATCAGTGATACCTTCCATTACTACTTCCATTAGTTAGCGCCCATTATTATTGGAAAGGTCTTAGAGTCTTTTATTATTAATTTTCTAATATCTCATCTTGTGTCTAATAACTTACTCTTTGATAATCAATATGGAATTTGATTCTCTTACTCTACAGCTGAACTGTTAACTGTTATAACAAAAAAGTTCTATTGTGCATTAGATAGTGGTGATGTAATTAAATTCATCCTTTAAGGCCAATACTCTTCTTCATTTCTAATTTTATGTCTTGTAAAACTTTTTGTTGTATATAAATTCAACACAAAGTTTTGGAAGCTTTTTTGCTAACTTAAACTTATCTTTTTACATGTTGTCACAACAAATAAAGAAGTGGAATGTTTTACATTACAAGCATTACAAGTTGTCACAACAAATAAAGAAGTGGAATGTTTTGCATGTTTGTGTGCACTAATGCACGAACATTCATATAGTTCTTAATGCATTTTTGAACTTACAAAAAAAAAAAAAAAAAAAAAAAATCAATTATTGAAATAACAATTTTATTACACATGGAAATTAAAATTTTATGTTTTGAAAGTAAATTATGTGATACTTCCTTAAAACAAAAATCACAGTTAAATGTGAGTTAGGATTCACTTTTTGTATTTCCTGAAAAATTAAAGATTGAAAGAGATAACTAGAATAAAAATATTAACTAAGTTAAAACCTTGTAATTTTTTTCAGTGTCTTCTGATTTGCAAATTTGCAAACACATCCAAGCAGATGTCGCAGCTGCTGATACAAATAAACACAATAAAACCCATCTTGAGACACCTGTATTCTTTTCTACACAGTAAAGCCAGTTTCTTCCATGCTTATACAAACTTGTTGTATATTTTTTTACTGATGGCTTGTCATCTGAAAATAAACAAATAACATTCAGTATAAAGCCTTTCGCATTTTTTAAAAACTTTTATGTTAGAAGATTTTTTATTGAGTGGTTTCTTTCCAACAATCATAAGATTGCAGAGATTTTAATATCAAACTCTTGGATTAATTTAATTATCATTAATGATAAACTTATAATATTAGAATTTAGAAATCAAAATAAAACTGAATTTAGAAGAGGACAAAAAAATCTGATAAAAAAAATTCAAAAATGAACTTACCCTTTAATACATTTTTATTTATCTCTACTTCATTAGTAATATCACCTGGTTCAACAAAGTTGTCTGATAACTAAAATATTTAAAATTAAAGTTAAAATTTCAAAAAAGCAAGTTCAGACACTAAAATGACTAAAAAAATTTAAGCAACCTGTAAAACTATGGTGTAACTTTTAGTATCATCATTGCTTTCATCTTTTAATAATGATTTATCCTCAGAAGGATTGAAGTAAAATTTTCTGAATAACATCATCGGTTGAAAAATTTGTACATGCCATTGCATTAAATGCATATCAAGATCAGATTCTTCCTAAAATAAGAACTACAAATATACAATAACTTATTGTAATTATACTTAATTATTTTTGTGGGATTCCGAGACTCAGGAAAATTTAATGGATGCCTAATGTTTTTTAAAGTTATTCAAAACTAGATCAACTTGAGTCTCAAATAAAGAAAAACTATTTTGAAATAAAAAACAATAATTGATAATTACTTGAAAGAAAAATAATTCTAAACTTTACTGCCTTATAAAAATTAAGTATATTGAATATGAAGTTAAAAATAGTTTGTAAAAACATGGTTACTTTATTTAAAAAAAAACACATTTAGCAAGTGTAAAACATTAACAATTTTTTTTGTGCGTGATAATATAGCAATTACAAAAGTTAAAATTATTTACTACAAAAGTAGTAAATAATTTTAGCTTTTGTAATTAATTTTGTAGTAAATAATTTTAACTTTTTTAAAATTCAATGACATTTAGTGCAATAAATTTTTTAAGCCTTTCAGTCCCAGACAAAAAAAATTAAAATGATTTTAAGTGAAATGTCATTATCAATTTAAAAGCTATAAAATAAAAACCAGTTGTCAGAATTTCACAAATAAGACCCTGTTTTTTTTTTTATTATAAAAAAACAACCTTTTTATACAGTGAAATTAAAAAAAAAAAATTATAATTATATTAATTATATAAACTTGTTTACTTACTATTTGTTTACTTATTATTTTGATAAATAAAGTTTTGATAAACAATTACTTCTAATGATTGTTTACAATAAGCCCATTTAATTTAAATTATCAAAAAATATTATAGTATAAATTATAGAATATTACAGTAGAATATTATAATTTCATTTATATAAACATGTATTTTTTATGATAAATCTTTAGAAACTTTTTCTTTTTAAAATAATTTTATAAGCACTTTTAATATCAAAAAACTTAAGCACAAAAACGAATGTTATGTAACATACCTCAAATTTATTAATAATAAAAAGTACTGGTTAGGTAACTAATTACTAAAGTAATAAAAAGTACTGGTTACATAACAAACATTATGTAGCCAGTACTAACATGGTTACATAACAAACATTATCTAACCAGTACTAACATGGTTACATAACAAATGTTACATAACCAGTACTAACATGGTTACATAACAAATGTTACATAACCAGTACTAACATGGTTACATAAAGAACGTTATGTAACTATGTTATTTGAGTTGTTACATAACAAATGTTATGTAACAAATCAAATTAAATAGTGTAATAAAAAGTACTGGTTTCTATAAGTATTAAAATAACTATTATGTTAAATTTGTTTTAAAATAAACTTACAAGAGGTTTTAAGAGCTAAAATATTCATTTAGAATTTATAAAAACTATTGGACAAAAAAATTAATAAATACTAAAATATAATTTTAAATTAATAATAATTGTATTGTTTTAATACAAACTTTAAAAACCGAGCTGATTAATTCAAAATAATTTAAAGCTTTAGCGCCTTTTAAAAAAAAGAATTAGCTCAAAAAAATGACGCATTTTATTAAAATAACTGTATTCAACTTGTTATGTATAAATAATAAAAAATTAAAAAAAAAAAATTAATAATAATTTACTAATAATTTTGAATTTACTAATAATTTTGGAACAACTAAAATGATTATGAAATAAACACACAAAATGCACTTAAAATATGGGTCAAACAAAATGACTTATAGCTTTTTTTTACCAGAAAAGTGTTGGACAATGCTCAATGAGTGGCGGCTATTTCAAGCCCTGTAGAAGGCAATAATTTTGATTAAATATTAACACTTGAACAGTCCCTGCCATACTATTACGCAAAATGTAGTTGGTTTACAAATGCCCCTGCTGTAATATTACGGTGTTATGCATATCTTCATATTTTATTCTAGTTCATCAGCAATTATGTCTTAATGTCACAAAATGTTTTAAATATAGCAGAAAAGCAATTTATTTTAAAGCACAAATTATCATATTTATCAATGTATATTATTCAAATTGTATTTATATTGTTCAGCAAAAATGCGTGGTGTGTAGCAAACAAAAGATACAAAAAGGTTCAAGATATGATTTTGTAGAGAGTGATTTAGCCCATTGTGTAACTCCATGCTTTGCCAATTACAACATTAAAAATTAATATTGTATTTTTAAAATACTTTTTATCATTATGTAAGATTATATACTTTTATGTATAAAAACAATTTTGTATTAAATAGTTTTTTTTTGTATTAATAGTAAATACTTATCCAATATGTTATGCTATTAGTTAACTATTTTTTTGTAGTATAATCCAGCCAATAGTAATATCCTGAAGTATACTCCAGCCAATAGTAATATCCTGAAGTATACTCCAGCCAATAGTAATTTTTTTGTACTCCAGCCAATAGTAATAATTCACTCAAGAGTATTTAATTTATTATTTGTTTATGGTTGAACAACTTTTATTCTATATGAATTTTATATAACTTTTACCAATAATAGTATAAATTCTGTTAATTTAAATAATTTTTACTTATTTATTATAATTACTTTGTATTATTAAAAAAAGTTGTGTGCTTCATAATTCCTAAGATACTTTGCTTTAGTAGTGGTATTAATCAGTTTAAAAATAATATTCAAAACAATTTTAATATCACAAATATCAACCCTTCTCAGGAGATGCATGCAGCTGCACGTCTTAAATGACCAAGCATATAACATTTTTTTTGGATAACTTGATCACAGCTCCTTGCATGTTTTAAGTTAGCACGTTAAAAAAAAGCTCTGAATAAAGAAATGTAAACTTAAACTATAAAAAAAAACAACTATTAACTGAAAATAAATATAAAAAATAAAATAAAAACAAAACTAAGCTAAAAAGATAAAAATCTTTTAACAAATGATAAAACGAATAAAAAATAAACCCAAAAAAATAAAAACATAAAATCAATATTTGATTTTAATTAATTTAAAAATCTCACTTAAAAAATTTAGAAAACAAATTTTCTAAGTTATATAGTATAATCCAAGCTTGATTACTGTGAAGTGTGAAACTTTAATATTTTCTAATACCTAAAAGCAAATAAAACATAATAAAATTATTCGTTAGTAGGATTTGAACCCTCATCCAATCCCCCATATAATAATCGCACTTCGCATATGACACAATTATTCAACCTAAGCGCTACATCAATGTGGTGATATAGGAAAAATTAATAGCTTTAAACTATTAATTGAAATGCTTTTAAATTAATTAAGTTTAAACTATTAATCGAGATGCTTCTAAATTAAAAAATATTTTTGTTTTACGCTTTTATTTTCTCTGTTTTGTTTTTTTTATCTTTTTTATATCAATTCACTTCCCCAAGGCCATGAAGGCCACTACAGTCAAGTAGGCTACTTTAGTTGTGGTTACAATCCTGTTATTTACTTTATTTGCTAATATAATAATATATTGGATTATGTTATTATATAACTTATGTTTAGGTGTGGTTTATCCTTTATTTATTTTATCATTTGTTAAGTTCGTTTCTCTTTTCAGTTTAAGGTTTGTTTACTTTTAATTTTACCTTTAAATTAGTTTGGTTTTTACACTGCATTTTTTAAAACACGCAAATTATCAATATATAAAAAAAACTGTGGCCGAGCTGTCAAAAAAAAAAAAAATTTGTATGTGTGGTCATATAAGGTGTGCGACCGCACGCGCCTTCTGAGAAGACTTGAATAAAAATACTTTAATAGTAACTTTAATAGTACAAATAATACAAATCAGTCAAAGAGAAACTTTATACAAAATGATTTTTGACAAGAAATTTGTGAATGCCTCAATTAATAAAAAAAATCTAAAGAAAATAGTGTATAGCTTAGATTCCATTTCTGAAACCTTGTAATAAAAACTCAACATACTTGGTATTGATTAACAGAAAAGTTATATTGTGATGTGCAACCAATTTTACATGCTGATTGTTTGTTAGTTTCTGGGTAAGCCTCTTCACAATCTAGATTAATAAATAAACAGTGAAATATATATAAATATATATACATACATATATATATATATATATATATATATATATATATATATATATATATATATATATATATATATATATAATATATAAATATAAATATATATATATAAATATATATAAATATATATATATATACATATATATACATATACATATATATACATATACATACATATACATATATAACAAATACATATACACACATATATATATATATATATATATATATATATATATATATATATATATATATATATATATATACATTATACATATACATATATCACAAACAACTCATACCTATGAACGCAATTTCCTTAAATGTTTTTTGTGTTCTTATTCTTAAAATATTCTTTAACTTTTCAGAAAAAGAATATTATTGCTTTGCTTTTTTTTTTTGGTAATTCACCTCCCCAAGGCCACTACAGACAAGAGGAGGCTACCTAATTGTGTTTATAACCCTCTTTCAACTCTATAACTCTGAAACACAAACCTTGACGAACATGGCCACTATGCGGAGAAACAAGCTACTTGTTAGTTTTAATTCAAAAAATTATCAGCCCACTTCAGTAGAAACTCATGTTATGTTTAGGTGTGATTTTTGATAAAAAAATTTTCTAAACGAACTGTCAACATTTGTTTTGTTTAAAAACTAATTTCCCTTTATTTGATTGTATATTTATTTAACCCTCAGGCATCCAATGCTTGTGTGATCAATAGACAAATCAATAAAATAAATCATGTAATAATGAAATTACTTTGATTTGATTAGTTTAGCTGTTGTGTTGATCTTTAAAATTTAAGAATAATCTTGAATTAAAAAAAAAAGGATTTTATAGTTTTAAATATTCTAGGAATTAGAAAAATAAAAACTTATAAAAAAAACACTTTAAAAATAGTAAAGTAAGAAAGTAATTTACCTTGTTTACAAACAGATTGCGAGTCTAAAGTTAACCTTGAAGCTAATAAATCATTAATGGTAAAATAACGACATCCTCTAAAACAAGCATCTAACTCTTCTTCCTGTAAAAATTAAATGAAATTTATTAACTAATCTATTTAAGTATGTTTTTAAACTCTAATAAAAACAGATTGAGAGTAATAAAATCAGCCAGTATTTTCACTTTTAGCCATTTATTTTAAATGTTAAAAATGGACTTATGATTACTGTAACTTAAACTTTTAGGCCTTTAGATATATCTTAATAGTTGAGCTTTAGTTTTTAATAGGCGAGTCTTACTTTTAGAACTGCATTTGAACATTATTTGCTGAAGGACCTCTATGTAAGAGGTCCTAGAGCGCTTGAAGCAATATATGAAATAATTGTTTCATGTAAAAACTAATAAAATAAAATAAGAATATAATAAAAAGTAGGCATATCTAATTTTGTACAAAATATATAATCCACAAATAATATAAAACATAATAATATAACTAACACAATGAACAGCTCTTATAATTAATCATAAGTATACAATTCTTTTAATTAAAATATAAAAGATAATCTTATCAATTACTTATGACTTTTTATTTCTTTACTGGTGCTTTTTTTTTTTAATTAGTTTTTGATTAATAATTGAAAACACCCACAATGCCAATTTTTATATTTGAAAAATGTCATGATTTGAATTTATTGATCAATCAGGGTTGCAAAAAAAGCATTTTTTAAAAATAAAAACCAAAAATCATAGGTATTTTTAAAAAAACCAAAAAAGCCATGGTTTTTTGATTTAAACTCCTTTTTTTTTAAAAAAGCCATGTTTAATTAACTTTTTCAATTAAAAAAAAAAGCATCAGTAAAAAAAAGTAAGTAAAATTACTTGAATAAATTATATTTTCTAATAAAATTACTGCTGTAACTCATCAACCAATACATAATTATTTAATGTTCTAAATATAAAAATTTGCTTTGTTGCTTTTTCTACTCCTATCTTGTTTCTTTCTAAACTTACTTTTGTTTAATCTCTTTGCAACTTATCTAGAGCAAATCCAATTGGTTTTATTATTTAAAAAAAATATTAGTTTGCTTTAAATTGATATCTTTTCGATTGGTTTAAACCATGGTTTAAACCTATCAACCCTGGTTACAATAAAGCAGACTTATTTCAAACTCAGAAAAATAAACTAAAAAAAATTCTAAAAATATATGAAAATATAAAAATATAAAACTAGACAACATAAATTTGATTTGAAAAAAAAAAATCATGAGTGAATTACTTTTAACAAGGCCGCAAGCAACCACTATTTAAGTTGATAGTTAACAAAAAAGAGTGAGTTGACTTGCATCAACTAACCTCTTAAACTTAACTTCTTTTGCGTAAAAATCTAAAAATTAAAATTGTATAAAAATGTTTTGTTTAAATTTGTTTTGCTATTATTGTTTTGAACTAAAAACCTACTAAAATTACACAGTTAATATAATCAAAAAGTAATTAAAAATACTAAAGTAAAAAAAAAAAAATTTACAAATAAAAATTTTCACTTGGTTAAAAAAGAATTTGATGAATTTGACAAGCCCTCAAAATATTCATCTAAAGTTCTTTTAAAAATTTAAAAGAACTTTAGACTGATGATGATCAACAAGAAATTGATAAAGCTGATATTGACGATAACTAAAGGAATAACAAGAAGAGTTGGATAACACTGACAGTGTTTGTATAACTTTAGTAAAGTTGTAACAAAATTATAGCAGAAAAAATAGATAGAAAAAATGATGTTATTAAAGAATAGCTTGTTTGGTTTCATAAGAATAAAAATGATTTTCTTCAACAATATCGATTAAAAGGAAAGCAACAACCAATGATTCTTAGCATAAAATTAAGATGGAGCTCTATGATCAAAATGCTTTCAAAATATCAATAATATAATAAGGACCTGCTAATATATGTTATAAGGACCTGCGAATATATGTTAAAAGGACCAGGATATAATAAGGACCTGCAAATATATGTTAAAAATTGGATTACGAAGTAATCCAAATTTTAATGAATTTTGCAAATTTTAACGAATTTTATCAAATTTTCGCAAATTTTAATGAACTTTCACGAATTTACTGAAAAGCAAAGTTGACTTCAGCTTTGACTTCCATGCTGAATTTAAAATAGAAATTTGGCTTTCAGATAAATTTAGTAACATTTGCAAAACTTCATTTAACTTTCAGTTTTAATTCAGATAAAACTAAGGTTGTTCGCCATAAACAAAAACTAACGAAAATTTCGCATTTTTATCTTCCGTATTTCAAGTTGGTATTGCGGAATTTGCACTTGCGCAAATTCACCTTCCGTAATGCATTATACAAAAAAAAAATTATTATTATTCCGTAATAACTCTTTACGAAAAGAAAATTGCAAAACAAATCATTTTGAAAGAATATTGCGAAACAGATCCTTACGGAAGGAGCGTTTTGGAATGTGCGCTTAAGGAATAGACTCGAAAGCATTCATTTAATTGTTATACAAAAAAATGTCATTATTTATTATATAAATAAAATAATGTTGTTAAATAATTCTTCAATAGTTTTTACATATCTATATCTATAACTATCTATCTAGGTATCTATCTATCTATCTATGTATCTATCTATCTATCATCTATATATATATATATATATATATATATATATATATATATATATATATATATATATATCAGGCCTTGTTAAGAAGCGTTACGCAGCTCGCATTTTGCTTGCGAAAAGGCGATTTGCCTACGCGTTCAGCAGTTTTGCGCCACGCAAAAACTTATATCTTTTAAAATATTTAAATTATCTTTTGATTGTCGTTTACGTAACGTTTATTCAGAAGAAATAAAGTCGTAAGTAAAAGCATTTAACCGCAATTGTAAACTAATAGATTTTTTGTTAAAGAAACAGTTTGTTAAATAATTTTTTTGTTGTTGTTAAAAATTAGTTAAAAAAAATTAGGTGTTTTAAAATTTATTATAAGGAATAAAATATATAAATTTCTTTTAAATATAAAATTTATTTTTAGTCATAATAGTTTAAAAAATGTACGATTTATTTTGATATAAATATTTTATTAATAAGATATTTTGTTTATTGTTAATTCAATAATGTAAAGTTTTAATGACGTTCGTTTAATTTATGAAAATAAATAATGATCACGAATATGTTATCGGTAACTGATAAACAACAAAAAAAAACTCTTTCTTGTTTAAAAACATTAAAATGAGTTCACATATTAAATAAGAAAAAATTTATTAACAGTTAATAAAATAACCAAAAACCAACTGTAAAATCATAAGAAAATAAACAAACATTATTTTACGTTTCATGAAAAAAATATTTTTTTCAAAATAAAATTTAGTTCATATTTTAAAAAAATAATAAAAATGATTTTTTAAATAAGAACTTAAATTCTATTTGTAACTTTTGTTATAGTGAGAAAAAAACAAACTGTTTGTATGATTTTTAACGCGTTAATAAAATAACTTTAATTACAATGCGGTACTTGAAAAGACGCGAGTGACGCAATATAACTTCTAACGATGCAAAATATATTTGATGAGTTGAGTTACTTAGAAATGCGTTACGCGTTTTTGCTACGCAGCGAAATCTCGTAACAAGGCCTGATATATATATATATATATATATATATATATATATATATATATATATATATATATCTATATATATATATCAGGCCTTGTTAAGAAGCGCTACGCAGCTCGCATTTTGCTTGCGA
The DNA here is from genome assembly GCF_038396675.1 of Hydra vulgaris. NCBI lineage: Eukaryota > Metazoa > Cnidaria > Hydrozoa > Anthoathecata > Hydridae > Hydra > Hydra vulgaris. Next base: position 32,115,506 of record NC_088926.1, read on the forward strand.
AAAGGCGATTTGCCTACGCGTTCAGCAGTTTTGCGCTACGCAAAAACTTATATCTTTTAGAATATTTAAATTATCTTTTGATTACCGTTAACGTGACGTTTATTCAGAAGAAATAAAGTCGTAAGTAAAAGCATTTAACCGCAATTGTAAAATAATAGATTTTTTTGTTAAAGAAACAGTTTGTTTCATAATTTTTTTTTTGCTATTAAAAATTAGTTAAAAAAAAAAAGTGTTTTAAGTTTTATTTTAAGGAATTAAATATATAAATTCCTTTTAAATATAAAAATTATTTTTAGTCATAATAAGTTTAAAAAATGCACGATTTATTTTGATGTAAATATTTTATTAATAAGATATGTTTATTGTTAATTCAATAACGTAAAGTTTTAATCACGTTCATTTAATTTACGAAAATAAATTATGAGCACGAATATGTTATCGGTAACTGATAAATAACAAAAAAAAACTTTATTGTTTAAAATCATTATTAAAAAGAGTTCACAAATTAAATAAGAAAAAATGTATTAACAGTTAATAAAATAACCAAAAACCAAATATAAAATCATAAGAAAATAAACAAATATTTTACGTTTCATGAAAAAAATATTTTTTTCCAAATAAAATTTAGTTCATATTTGAAAAAAATAATAAAAATGATTTTTTTAATAAGAACTTAGATTTTATTTGTAACTTTTGTTATAGTGAGAAAAAATTGTTTGTATGATTTTTAACGCGTTAATAAAATAGCTTTAATTACAATGCGGTACTTGTAAAGACGCTAGTGACGCAATATAACTTCTAACGATGCAAAATATATTTGCTGAGTTGAGTTACTTAGAAATGCGCTACGCGTTTTCGCTACGCAGCGAAATCTCTTAAAAAGGCCTGATATATATATATATATATATATATATATATATATGTATACATATATATATACATATATATATATATATACATATATATACATATATATAAATATATATATATATGTATATACATACATACATACATATATATATACATATATGTATACATACATACATACATACATATATATATATATATATATATATATATATATATATATATATATATATATATATATATACATACATATATATATATATATATATATATATATACATATATATATATATATATATATATATATATATATATATATATAAAGCTACCTGCTATATATATATAAAGCTACCTCTTATATATATATAAAGCTATCTCCTGTATATATACATTGCTACCTCTATATATATATACAGCTACCTCCGCAACATGTCTCTATCCCAGTGTTTATATATATTTATATTTATCAAGTACCGACTTCGGTTTACTTCCGACTTTCGGTTGTTTATTGCCTTTGGCTTAGCAGAAATGGAGGTTTATTATCTTTTCATATAAAAAACTTAGTAAAATATTTAGTTCCATTACAAAGTTTAATTGAACTTTAAGTGTTGTTTGGCTGTTGTCATTTTAAATTGCAAGATTCTTACTGAATCTTGCAATTTAACTTATCACTAACTTCATACTAACTACAGCTCTGAAACTTTCAGCGCTTGTATAGCCCTGGTGAGCTTCTATGTTAAAATTGTTTCCAGGGACTTAGAGTGGGTAAGAGATGCCATTGTACGTGCCCGCTTTTTTGCTGCAAAACCTTGCAACTAAATTTTTACTGCTCTCCAAAATAGCTAGAGCTTTAAAACTTTCAGCAGTTGTATAGTAGGGTGGAGTGATTTTGGAATCAGAACTATAGTAACCCTGGAGTAAATAGATTATCAAAAAATAATAATAAAATGTATAACATTTACTTGCTAATAATGCCTGGAAAATGGCTGGTTCACAAAAATGTACATTTATTTAGACTTAATCTATTTTCGAGGAAAACCGCCATTTTTTGATTTTTTTTCAAAGTGGGCATGCGCATTGCGCATTGTTTTGTTGTTTTACTGAAAGCAATAACCAAAATATTTCCAAACAGAATCTACTAGAAGAGGTTGAGAATTCTCTTAGTACTTTGTGGAATAAAGTAAACCCACGTCTACCTCTTCTTCAGAGAAATTCAATCTTAAGAAAATTAAGAAATCTTTTTGAAAGAGTAAAATCTATAAACCAAGGACGTTGTAAATCTAAAAGTAAGGAGTATCAAGATATGATTTTAACTCTTTGATATATCATCATGTACTTGTGAATTAGCGACTGTTTTATGTAATGACAGGGATGTTAAGTGTAGCATCATCAATTGCCAAGTAGAGCACATCTTGTGTCTTTGTAAAACTAGAAAGGTATTTGATTAAATTTTTTATATAATATTGTATATATTAGAATATTTGTTGTTTTATTCTGCAATTATTGTACTAAGAATTTTTTATTATACTTTGATTTCACTTCAATTAAACTGAAGTAGTTGATTATTTAAAAAAATTATATTTAAGGTCCCTTCTAAAGACAGGACATATATTTGTGACCAGAGAAACAAGATTGGTCCAAAAGGTATTTATCAGCTAGGAAAGGCTAATTTAAAATCTGGTACATTTACTCCAGAAAGGTTAGGTCAAGTAGAGCTTATAGATCATGTTAAAATGCCTTATGCTCATAACTCATTGATTGGTTCTGGTCACATATCTGAAGTTTCAGCATCCGATCCAGATGTTTTGGTAACATATATATGTATATTTGTATGTATATATATATATATATATATATATATATATATATATATATATATATATATAAATTATGTTATAATAACCTACAAATGAGTACTCAATATTCTTAAAGAACAGAGCAATAGAAAATTAGTAAAAACACTTATCTAATTTTTTTCTGAAATAACTTGTCACCATCTGTAAGTTTATCAGGAAGGTTCCTGACTATAATAATAGAACATAAGAAAAAAATTAAATGCGTTTTATCTAATTTATATATATATATATATATATATATATATATATATATATATATATATATATATATATATATATATATATATATATATATATATATATATATATATATATATATATATATATATATATACATATATATATATATATATATATATATATATATATATAATATATATATATATATATATATATATATATATATATATATACATATATATATATATATATATATATATATATATAATGCAAACAGTACACTGGGGCAAAGCTAAAACAGCTTTGTTTCAACGATTTCAACGTTTTTTAAATGTTGGCCCTACAAAGTGTGCTGCTTGAGATGTATAGTTGTTTTTTTTATATTTTAAATACTAAGTATTTTTACAGGTAAATGATTCTGTGGAAGAATATAATCCATTAAAAAGTACTCAATATTTAATTAAACTTGATAGATTTAATTAAACTTGATAGATTTGCAATGGAGGCTGTCAGGTATATAAAATTTTCATACATATTGAGTTTAGATGAGAATTTCTTATATATACTATATTAAAAGTATGAAAAAAAAAAATCATAAGTTCATTGTTCATCCCCAGTAGGAGAGGAGAGGGTGAATATAGAATGTTAAGGGATCACATATAGACAATATACTTTGCTTTTTCAGTTTTGTTAATTTATTTCATAGTTACTTATTTGAAGGTATGATGTCTCATCTTGTGCTGCAGCTGCACTAGCGAATGCTCCACTTCTAGATTATGGAATCATTAAACATGAAGATTTGATTCAAGTTGTAGATCAAAGCAAAATTGAGAGGTAAAAACTATTTCATTATATAAGTTAGACAAATATAAATATATATCTTTATTTATTAGTTTATATAAATGCTTATTTACAAACCATTTAATATGATACTTTGCTAAATATAATACTTTGAGTTGTTTTATAGAGAGAAGAAGAAAATAACATCAAGGTATAGTGATTGACATGATACTAATTTAAACAACTTAGTGTGTTTGGGTGTTGATGGTAAAGATAACAAGAATGTTCATCAGTTTAAAATGTTATTGAAAACAGAGAAACTCACTTGTTGAGAGTTACTGAAAAAGAACATCATTTAACTTTTACTAATGAAAATAGTTTTAAAAATGGTTCATATCTCTCTCATAAAAATCTTCCATCAAACGGTGCAACCGGTTTACTTCAAAGTGAAGTTGTATATAATGTTCTGAAAGAGTACGATAGTTTAAATTCAGTACAGGCTCTTCTTCTTGAAAATACAAATGTCAATACAGGTTTCAAAACTGGAGTTGTTGCATGTTTAGAAAAGAAATTAGAAAGAAAAATACACCTTATCGGATGTACTTTGCATCACAATGAACTTCCATTTCGAAAAGTATTCAAAATAGTTGATGGCAGTTTGAAATGTCCAAATAAATTTTCAGGACCTATTGGAAAGCAAGTTTCTATAGAAAATTGATACTCCAGTGGAGATACTAAATACTCCCATTGAAGTAATTAATGATTTAAGTCACGATCAAAGACTATTATTTGAATTTTGTCTTGGAATTTCTAAAGGATTTGTTAATCTCATATTTTTTAAAAGAAAAATTGGTCCACTAAACAACGCAAGATGGTTGACTTTAGCAATTCGAATCATGGCTTTGTATACTTGTACTGAAGCACCAAGTCTAGAGCATGTAAGGCTTGTAAATTTTATTGTACAAATGTATGCATACATTTGGTTTCTTATCAAAAGGTCTTCTGAATTTATGGATTCTCCGAGTATATTCTTTAAAATGACAGAACAGATAAGAAAGCAAGATGAGGAAATACAGAATATTTGTTTTAAAAATCTAAAAAAAAATTCATATTGTCTATTGCCTGAGAACTTTTTATATTGTATGCTTAGAGATGAAGATTCTAGAACAGGCATTACTAGTCATTAAAAAACTCAGGACAAGTAAAGATAAAGAATGCCATGTTACAAATATTGCTAATATTGACATAAACTTTCAAGCAACTTCTTGGACAGAATTAATTGACTTTAAGAAAAGCAGTGAACCGGCATCAACAATATGGTTGAAGGATGACCAAATCGATGCACTAATTGCAACTAAAGAAGTTCCGAACTTACCTGAATTTCCTTCTCATGCGCAGAGCATAGAACGCACAGTCAAATTAGTTACAGAGGCTAGTCACCAAGTATATGGCAGGGAAGCTCGTCATAAATATATTTTGACCAAACTTTTGAAACTAAAAACGACTTTGGGAAATTCGACCACATTTTGAAACTAAAAACGACTTTGTGGTTTTTTAATAAATAATTTTGTTATGCATTTGATGTTAATAAAACATCTTTATATGAATGTACTTGCTTTTACTTTTTTGATTGCGAGGAATATAAAAGTATGTTTAGAATTTAGGACCAAAGCAGTAGTAGGGTAGTGGTAAAGTGTTCGACTCACATTTTCAAGATATTTATTTTAGAAATATTTCGCATATGCTCGTCCTTTTGGCAATTGAAATCTTATATTCATGAATTTAAGTGTTTATAATGTATATAAAGTGTTTATAATGTAAAGAACAATTAAAAACACAACTTAAAAACATGTTTGGATTTTGGTGATGGTATCCATGACTATTTTTATTACCACTAATTGTACTTTAAAAAACTAAAAATAACTTACATAAGTAAACTTTGTATATACAGTTAAGTAATTTTAAGTTTGCTGTTTAAAACTTGATTGCATTTTATATTAATAGATATGCGTTAAAATGAGGTATAAAAACTTGCTAAAAATAAATTAAATGTTTTAGTGAGTATATTGCTTATATACCCAAAGTCGTTTTTAGTTTCAAAAGTTTGGTCAAAATATATTTATGACGAGCTTCCCTGCCATATACTTGGTGACTAGCCTCTGTAACTAATTTGACAGTGCGTTCTATGCTCTGCGCATGAGAAGGAAATTCAGGTAAGTTCGGAACTTCTTTAGTTGCAATTAGTGCATCGATTTGGTCATCCTCCAACCATATTGTTGATGCCGGTTCACTGCTTTTCTTAAAGTCAATTAATTCTGTCCAAGAAGTTGCTTGAAAGTTTATGTCAATATTAGCAATATTTGTAACATGGCATTTAGCGAAAGAGCTCATATAAGCAATATACTCATAAAACGTCATTTAGCGAAAGAGCTCATTTTGCAAGTGCGACTTCCGTAAGCGCTACTTTTGTATGTAGCAAAATAGTTCTATTTTGTAATTCAACTTGCGAAAGGCTACATTTTGTAAGTAGCATTTGCGAAATGAACATCAACAGTTTTTTTTGTTTCGTAAAATTCAGTACGAAAAAAAAAATTCCTGATTCTCAATATCCTTCCGAAAGAATTGTATTTTTCCGGAATTGTACGAAATCTTCCGGTTAACAACTCTTTGTTAACCGGAAGATTTCCGGTTAACAACTCTTTGTTAACCGGAAGATTTCCGGTTAACAACTCTTTGTTAACCGGAAGATTTCCGGTTAACAACTCTTTGTTAACCGGAAATCTTCTGGTTAACAACTCTTTGTTAACCGGAAGATTTCGTACGATTCCGGAAAAATACAATTCTTTCGAAAGGATATGGAGAATCAGGAATTTTTTTTTTCGTACCGAATTTTATCAAGCTTGACACTTTCTTACTCTGGATTCTATTCTCTATCTATATAAATCTTAAATCTGGCCTTGTATGGAATACTGTTGCCATATCTGGGGCGGATCTTCTAATGATGTGCTTTCTCTTTTAGACAAGTTGCAAAAACGCATTGTAAACATAGTTGGACCTGCTCTAGCAGCCAACCTCCAACCATTATCACATCGTCGTAATGTTGCTTCTCTTTTTCTTTTCTACAAATACTATAATGGGCACTGCTCTAAAGAGCTAGCGTCTCTTGTGCCATATACTTAAATTCATTCTCGTGTTACTCATCATTCAATTAAGTTTCATCCTTTCTCTGTGACTGTTCCTAAGTGCTCCAAAAACTCTTATTTGTCTCTATAATCTTTATCTTTTCTCTTCCAATAACTTCCAACTCTAATTAGTGGTTGCTTGCAGTTTTGTTAGAAGCGAAGATATTTTCAAAAAAATCTTTGTTGGAAGTAAAGATATTGAAAAAAAAAAGAGAGTTTATATATATATATATATATATATATATATATATATATATATATATATATATATATATATATATATATATATATATATATGTATATATATATATATATGTATATGTATATATATATATATATATATATATATATATATATATATATATATATTCCAGTAACTTCCACCTCTAATAGTGGTTACATGCAGCTTTGTTGGAAATGAAGATGTTAGAAAAAAAATATATTTGTGCTAAACTCCTGTGCCAAGTCTTTTGAAATTTGTGTTTCACCAGTATTGAAGGATGGTGTTTTATTTTGTCTTTTTTTTCAAAATTTATCATTACCATAGATATTTTTAAAAAACTAGATTACTTAAACTTGTCTTTAAACTTAAAATGTGTCTTTTGATTACAATGACAAATTTTAAAACTGGATTCATTTACATTTAAAACTTTGTTGTACTTTGTTCATTCAGTAAATGTTGAAGATGTGCTCTTTACTTTTTCTATCTTCTATTCTTTTTTTAAGTTTACACATTTTCTATGCACCTGCTAAACTTTATCAAAAAATATTGAACATTTGATAGTTTAAAAAATATAGGATCTTTGGTACCTAAACTTTTTGGTCTACAATATGGAGACAGGGGTGAACATTTACTTGTTATTTTTATTATGTGATGATAATTAGGTTTTAAAACATTTAAAGTGTTTTTAGTTGTATTGTTTTGATGGACAAGTTCTTAAAAAAACAAGTTTTGTCTTCAGTTACTTTTTGCAGTACCTAAGTATTTATTGGTTTTAACTTAATTAATAGTTAATGCAAATGAAACTAATCCTCACAAAAAACTCTGTAATTTTGATGCAATGTTTACAGAGTATTTTTTAACTAACAGTGAAAGATGACACATACTTTTTATTTGTATTTATTAAAAATTAAGAGGTGTTTACTACAAATGTTAGACAAGTCAATGAGTATTATAGCTTCAGCATTGATACAAACAATATCAAACCATTGTGCCTAAAGCAAAAAAATGGTCATGCAATTTTTTCAAGAAATTCTAAACATTTTGTTGTGCTTTGCAGTGAGCTTAATGCATAACTTGGTTCTGTAACCCATAGCTAGTCTATGCAAACTCATCAGCAGTACTTTTTCACTCTCAACATTTAAGACCTGCCCTTTTCCTATCTTCCAGTGAGCATTCCAAAAGCAATTGTTGACTGGTTCATTGCACTCTATTTCTAAACACTGAAATTAACATTTCTATTAATATAAACACTACATCAAGTTTTTCTATTGTGTCATCATTGTTGAGTTATTTCCAAATCATTGTTGAGTTATTTCCATATATAATAAATCTTTATGTTCAGGAGGCCAGCTAGTAAATATACAAGACAGACAGAGCTCAAGAAAAAACTAACCTTCTTAAAAATAAATAGGAGCCAAGTTTTAGTAATAGCTAAAATAAAGACCATGTTATACCAATTAGATGTTTTTAAGTAAAGCATCATAAAAAAATAAAATAAAAAAGCTTTAAGACCAGAAGTTACAGACTCAAAATAAAAATTGCATACTCTTACTCAGTAGTCATATGTAAGACACAGGCTTGCAAAAAGCCAGCAAGTCATTTCAGGTTAGCCTGTATGTGTCAACCTATATTTTTACTTTTTGCAATATAAAAATTGTATTATTAAATATTGAAAAAATCATAATTTTTGAAGATTCAGAAACTTTTTGTTTGTTTGTTTACAAGTTCAATTCCACAAAGTCAAAAAAATTAAAACATAGAGTGGCATGGGATGGTTGATTTGAAATGGAATGACTGTACAGCAAGTGGTGTGACTTTATTTAGGTTTCTATTTTGGGTGAGTTAGTAGGGTGTCTTGGGGTGCTTTTTTGATGAAATTTGGCAGGTAGCAAGAATAGTTTTTGCTGATGTCTGAGTATATTAGAAAAAAGTCTCAGCATTCCTTTAATACATAGCTGATTTACAAACAACAAGAAAGTTTTAAACAATAAAATTATTATAAATGAAATTAAAAAAAAAATATTTCTGTGCAGAATTAAAGTTAAACTATTCTAGTACTCTAAAAAAAACTATGTTGATACAAATTTCTAAAAAAATAAAACACAGCAAAACATGTTCATATCATGCCACTCTTAAAAATACTGAAAAAAGTGTGGCACAAAATTTGGACAAAGATGACGGTTACACTAAGGTCGGACTTACGTGTACCTAGTACTGTGGGTTGAAGAGGGTTGAAACACAATTTTAACAGTAGAAATGAAAACTGATGGATCTTATAATGTAGTGAAACATGTTTTTTTATATAAAATTTTATATATTTTAATAATGGCATTAATAATAATAACTTAATCTTATTTTAAAACTATTTTGTATTTTTTTAGGTTGTTGGGTGAGGGGGTGAATTTTTAAGATAGGTGTAAGAGTGACTTGCACCCCACTCGTACACCTATCTTTTAATACCAAGGTATATATATTTGGATGAGAAATGACGAACATTTAACAATATAATTAAAGAAAAATTTTTGAAAACAGTTTCTTCAACAAATACATATTTAAAAAATTGCTACTGAAAACCTCATAACTTTTTGTAGGATTATTTAATTTTGAAAAATAATATATATATATATATATATATATATATATATATATATATATATATATATATATATATATATTTGAGTGTATGTGTGAGTATGTGTGGGTGTGTATGTATATGTGTATCTGTGTATGTGTGTAATATTGTATTAATATAACAGTGTGTGTGAATGTGTGTGTGTGTGTGTGTGTGTGTGTGTGTGTGTGTGTGTGTGTGTGTGTGTGTGTGTGTGTGTGTGTGTGTGTGTGTGTGTGTGTGTGTGTGTGTGTGTGTGTGTGTAATAAAATATATAAACCTGGTTTGAAGACAAAAAAGCTTCATTACAAAATTCTTCACAAATCTCGGCTCCAAAAATTATAACAAAATAGCTAAAAAGCCCATAAACACTTATTAAAAACATTTTTACTAATAGAAAGATGGATGAAAAAAATCGTTCAAATTACTTTTACGGCTCCTTATACAATATTATCATATTACCAATACAATATTGATGAATATATGGGATTGACAACATAGCCCACAATCCTCTCCGTTTCTGTTTTATCAAAAAAAGCCTCTTACTGGCTGAAACAAAAACTTTTACGCTCTTTTCGGTTTCTTAAATAAAAATGAAAAATCGTTTTAGAAAGCGTTGTTTCTTTCTTACTTTTTTTCGTTGTTGTTGAATTAATACATATAAAAAGCAACATGAAAATTATTAAACTTATAAATTCAAATTTTCATTAAAAAACTAAAACCTTTACAAAGGAATATCATAATAAACTAAACAACCATAAAAGACCATATAAAAAATCTCATAAAGATTATATTAATAGATCAGATTGATGACTTTTCTGCTTTTGCCTTTTGCCGTTGACCTTGCTATGAAACAAAAGACATGTCCAAAAATGATTTATTATTAAATATCTTAGTTTTTATTATTTTTACTATCTATTTTATGTGAATAATTTGGTTATGAATCAATTTTAAACAGTTTATTTGAAACTTTAGAGGTTCTCGCGAGTTGTATATGAGTTGAGAGTGCATGTTATTATATATTAAATTTAAGAGATCACAAAGATCTCTTAAATTTTTAAACTATTATTTTCATTGTATCAAATTGATAGTTAAAATCTACTTTAAATAGACCTTTATGTATTAATTTGAAGTTTTCGGATATTTTTAAAGTCTAACGTCATTTAATAGAACTTACTGAAGAATTTGCTGTAAAGAAAATGATCAGTAATGTTGATTTTAAGTAAGATAACGTAGTTTGCAGTATTTAAAGTAAATATTTTACAAACTGTAAAATGTACGCATAATTGTAAAATGTACGCATAATATTTTTGAAATAAAACCTTACAACAGCTTTGTCTGAATGTATAAGGTTAAGAGAAAATAAATTTTTAATTAACGTATTACTGAAGCAAGTTGTTTTCGACTTAAGTATTATTTATAAATTATTCAATAAAATTTACTTTTTTTAAAAGTAATTAAGATCATGAAAGTGGTATTTATGAAACGTACGATGATATAAGGTTACGGATTTTGCAGTATATACCCAGCCAACATTGACATACATTGACATACGGGTTGTCAACTGAGTCCCGTATGGGAAGACCAACGGTATTCCGCCGGATCTTGGCCGCGGTTTCCATTTGGGGCCCATATGGGTATGGCCGCTGGGTATCCCGTATGGGTCCCAGTCAAATCCCGTACTTTAAAACCGTAAGGGGCCCATTTGGGTTTGCAACTGGGACCCATATGAGAAACCCATCAAAAACCGGCCGGATCTTGGTCACGGTTTTCCTCTGAGGCCCTTATGGGTATGTTGCTTAAACGACTTCTTTGAAAACCTCTTTGCACAATACCTCGTTTCAATATGACCTGTATTAAAGTTAATTGTTAGTCTTAAATTTTATAGGTAACATAAATTATTTTTAATGTTATAAAACTCTTAGAATTTCTCCTAAAAATCTTCAGATAAAAAATAAAATTTTCACCATCGAAGGTAGAAAAATATAACCTTTAATTTTATAATCGACATTTATTTCAACGTTTTAAAATGTACTGATAATAAATAAGCACATGCTTGTGATTTATATAATAAATTGATAACATTCCTTTAGTTACTGATAAATAAATTATAGAAAACTATTATAATATAAATATAATTTTATATTTACATTGAATATGATTTGATATATACTGTTTATAACTTTATATATATACATATTGTATATAACTTTATATAAATAAGATATATATATATATATATATCTATATATATATATATATATATATATATATATATATATATATATATATATATATATATATATATATATATATATATATATATATATATATATATATATATATATATATATATATATATATATATATATATATATATATATATATATATATATATATATATATATATATATATATATATATAAGGATGTAAATTAAGCCTGTGGAGTCCCATCAAATGTGGTTTCCCAAATGCTCATAAAATTAAAAAAAATTAAAGTCCTTTAGAAAAAAGTGGTGGTGTTGTCGGCCCTGCTTATTAAGTCTTACTGCAAAGTCTATTTCAAATAGTACATGTGCTTTGTCAAATAAGTTTTTTCAAAATATTGAGAAGCCGTTTGCGTCAGATACTTACAAAATTTTGATCAATGCGAGTATTAGGGTAGGTCTTTTAGTTATTGTTTTTTTTTTTTTGTTTGGTAGTTTATATCAACTGAATTAGATGATCACATCGACTATTATCTTTTTTTTCTTGTCGGCATCGACTAAAATCTTTTTTTACCTATCTACTATTTTTCTTGACTTTTCCAAAAAAATGCTGCTAAAATATAAGTTAAATACAAAAAATATTTTATGATTATAACAAACAGATACTAGAAATTTATTTAGCAAGGAAAATAGATTCTTTTACTTGACTGCTTGATTGTATTTAAAAAAATCCATGTACATGAATGCCTACCAGTGAAAAAGAAATATATATTTAAGAGGATACTCTTAAAATGAAAGCGCAATGATATATTAAGGTTAAAATAAAATCAAATATATAATTCTTAATAATAATTAATATATACTGATTAAAATAATATAAAAATTTATAATTCTTAATAATCAAAGTTTAATTTGCCGTGTCATTGTGAAGCCAATTTAATTTTGTGTTGATTTCGTATTCATCTTAGATAAATGTTACAGTATTTTTTATTTGGAGTAGAAAAGGAAAGTAGAAAACAAAAAAACCCCACAAACACACTTTAATCCCGGTTGGGTTTAATCCTGGGTTGGGAGGGGGTGGGGGAGGAGGGAGTGGTGAGATTAGGAAATATTTTGACAAATTCCCAATTTCTTTAAAATGCTGAATCAAATTTATTCCTGGTTTACACCTTGTATATTAAGATCAATTAATTTATCCTAATTAGCACTGCTAACTATAATTATAATTAAATCTAATTAATTTATTCTCAACATTAGCTCCACGTTTCGGTACGATATGTAGTCGAGTGATAATACATTAATTTCGAGTAAATATCTACTAAAAAAATGCTAGAAAAATCTTAAGCTTACCAAACTGATATCAACGATTTCTGATCAAATCAACACAGAACAGTAACTAACAAAAATTACAGTAATTATAATAACATATATATATATATATATATATATATATATATATATATATATATATATATATATATATATATATATATATATATATATATATACACAGTGTGTTGCATAAATATAGAATCACTACTTTATTTGTGTGAAATTTTTGTTTTTTTCACAATTATCTTTGAAACCAAATAATTAATACGATTAAAAGCGTATTAAATGTTTCTATCGAATGGTACATAATTGGAACTCGCTAGGTTAACCAGTCTTGAGTAATTATTAATTTAATTATAACATACCTGTATTTCTAATGAAGTAAAATTAGAGTCAACTAAAATTTAACAACTTAAGTTAAAATATCTCAACAAAATGTTATCCAAGCGATCTAAAATTTGGTGGTTGATTTGTTTCGAACTATATAAACGTTCTTGCAAAAATGAAATAAAATTATCATTTTTATATCTTGAGTTATTCACATTGGTAATTATTTGGTACAGTAAAAAGACAAAAATGGGCAGGAAAGCTGTTTCAGACAAGGTGCGATGACAAATTGTAGGTCTGCTAAAAGATAAAACAAAAAGCCAACAAGAAATAGCTTATATATGCAATGTTTCGCTTAAATGTTTGCAAACAACGTTGAAAAACCACGAGCTACATAATGATGTCAAAGATTTACCAAGGCTTAGTAGGCCTTTAAAGCTAACTTCAAAAGACCAAAGTTATCTCTATCGAAAGGTTAGACAAGACCCTAAAATTTCTTTCTATAAACTTGCTGAAGGCTTCACAAATACGCCTGGTAACGTTAGTGTTGGTAGATGGACTGTACGAAGATGTCTAAATAAGAAAGGCTTAGATTACTATGTCGCTGCTCGAAAACCACTTTTGTGTGTCTCAGATTGCCTAAAAAGGTTAAAGTGGTGAAGAGAAAGACTTCACTGGTTTGTAGAAGACTGGGCCAAAGTTATTTTCAGCGACGAATCCAATTTTAAGGCGATAAATTGAAAGTCAAGATTAATCATCAAGAGGCTGGCTGGTGGAAAGTTCAAAGAGTGTTTTTGTGTACCAAGGATACAAGGCAGAGGAAGATCAGTTGGAATATGGGGATGCTTCTCCCATAAAGGGATAGAATCATACAACATCTCTAATGTAGAATTAACCCGTATTACTACAAAGACACCCTCAAAAGTAAACTTTTACCAACAGCCAGAGCTTTTTACGGAAGACGACAACAATGGATTTTTCAGTACGATGGCGCTATGGCTTACACTGCATTCTCGGTTAAAAAGTGGCTTGATCGGAAAAATATTACGGTCATACCTTGGCCAGCTCGTTCTCCAGATCTCAATCTCATCGAGAATCCCATTTGGGCTTGGATAGACAAGAGATTGGTCAAAGAGAGCATAGCCAGTGTTGCGCAATTACAGCAGGCGTTAGAAAAGCTTTGGAAAGAATTTCCAAGAGAATTATGCATCTGACTAGTTGAATCTATGCCTAGACGGGTTTTAATAAAAAATCTTCTTAAATTTTTTTTTAAGGAAAAATCTTTTTCTTATTTTGTTTATAAAACCACTGTTAATAAAGTTTAAAACAATTTAAATTATTAACTTTTTTGTTTGCTTTATATTTTCAAAAAACATAAAGAAAATCATATTAAAAATCAACCGAATCTATATTTATGCAACCCACTGTGTGTGTATATATATATATATATATATATATATATATATATATATATATATATATATATATATATATATATATATATATATATATATATATAATATATATGTTACTGTTACCCGCCGTACCAGGAATTAGCTAAATGCTAATGTTTATAATATAATTTAATATTATATGCAACTCTGAGTTTCATGTGTTATAACAATCATCAGGCAAGTTGTGTTGTATTTTATTACGTCATCTAGCTATTTGCCTTACTGACGCCCTCATAAGTTTACAAGGTAACGTAAAATATAAAAAGTAAAAGAAAAAACAAAAAATAAAGTTCTATCGGAACTATATGAGATAGTTCTGTGTGTTAGCGATTATTTTAAAATTTATTGTCATAAATTATTTTTAATTTCATGGCTCATACTCGTTTGATTATAAAAACTTAAAAAAGTTTTTTTTGTTTAAAAAGTAAATAAATAAGACCTGTGTACAAAGAAATCTTTCTGACTTATTTATAGTAAATAAAATTATATTAGTAAGAAAAATCACTGAGAGAAAATCAAATTAAAAACAAAAATAAATATAAAAAATAAAGGAAAAATTATTCAAAACTGGTCCCCGTCCATCCCCGTTTGAACGATTACTTTTGCCATTGTGTTTTAGGAATACCGTTTCGTCTGTCGCGTATTTTTTCTATTTGTTTCTGTTTTACTGGAGTTTGCGGGTGTGTTCTTTTCCGATCGTTTGCTTGCTTCAACGTCACATCGTCCTCGTCGTTGTTGTCGTTGTTGTCGTTGTTATCGTCGCTCGATGTTTCTCCATTTTCAAACTCGTTTTTCTTAATTAAAACGTCTTTTTCCTTCTCCTTTCTAAGACTCTTTTTGGATTTATATTCCATAAACGGATCCTCGACTATAATAAGATTTTCAATAGGATGCACAATTTTCAGTTTTTCCTTTTCCAAGCGTCTCGCATCGTCAAAGGCGCTTTCATTTTCGAGTTGTATATATTTTTTTTTATTTCTTACTTTTTCCGGTAAACTCAAGTTAAGTTGGTGTTCTAAAGTAATAGTAGAATTATTTTTATTCAAGGAATAAATTGAGTTTTTTACCTCTCCTCTTGGTATTGTCGAATTTGGTGTTATCTTTTGTGACGGTGGAGTGAAAAGAAATACGGGTGCTTTGCCTTTCTTATCAATAAGACTCTGACCGAACGTGAAATCAATTGGATTCTCGACTGTAGTTATATTTTTTATTTCATGGTTGTTAGTTGGTGGAACACATGCATTTCTTGGTACATGTCTGCTATGGCAGTTATTACAATAAAATTCTTTTCCAGCAAAGTTTAGATTAATTTTCATTCCATTGATTTCGATATTATGTGGTAAATATTTTACCAATGTGTTGAGCTTAACTCTAAAAAGTCTCCAACCATCCTCGATAGTTCGGTCAAAGTCGTAAGTTGTATGTTTGATTGAGTAAATTGTATCTGTGTGAGGAGCAAGTTTATCGGAAAGTTCACCATCGGTGACAGTTGGATCGCACTTAATTGTTATTAAAAAACCTTGTTCTTCTCTTCGCTTGAAAACAACGGGTTTCTCGCATTCATTGATTTCAATCTGCTCCATGGAAAGGTTAGTCGCGTCATTGATTGATTTAAGAACTGTTATCCACCTACCATCTCTGTGGTAAGTAATATTTTCAATTTTGCTCCTTCCAATCTTTGCTGCTATTTTCTCGCTAAGCTCTTTGGCTTTCTGCGAGATATATTTTGAATTGCTGACTTTTGAATAATCCAAACGGGTTCGGAATTTAAGTACACGATCTTGTTACACCTCTACTTTACTTGTAACACTAGCATAAGACATAATAAAAAAATTAATTGCCAACAATCATCAGGCAAGTAGTAAAAGTTTAATTTTGCTACGATTTGTTTAATGGACGTTACGGTTTATATTTGTATTTTAGATCGTTATGGGACGGAAATTGATTAGTAATTAGGTTAATAATATCATTAATTTGTTTTTAGTTGGCTAATAATTGTGAAATAGTTATATGTTTAATGTTGTTTAAAATATTTTTTATGTGTTAATGTATATTATTTGTGTATTAAAAAATAATAAAGTAAAAATAAGAAAATAAGAATTAAAATTGATATGAAAATATACATAATATTATGAAATATATTACAAAAGCTGTGTATGTGAGTAATTTATTAGTAAGCGTAGAGATATATGGAGCCGATTAGTAAAGTTATTTTTATTTATAGTTGTTAGTCAGGTTTGTAGCGAGCTTTGTAATTTTTTAATAAGAATTTATTTTCGTGGCGGCACTTTGATATAATTTCGGTTCTCTTATTTAACAGTTCTTTAGGTTTTGGATATGATATAATAGTAAATTTCTCATACAGACATAGTGGGCATCTTTTGGAAATATTTGAGTAGGAAGGTACTGATTTGAGAATAGACCATGTTAGCATAGGGGTTTCATTAAAATTGTTTTTTAAATCACAGACATAGTTTGATAGGGCGGTAGAATTTTTGTATTTAGTATTGTTGAATGATGATACAACAACCTTAGTTGTATCTGGTTTTCCACTCACCTTCCGTTAATCCTATATAAACTTTGCTGGGTTGGTTTTTTGCTGCGATGATGCATTTATATATAATATTTGTGGATTTGCATTTACCATTCAGGGGGCATTCTGCTTTGTTTCGACAGTTGCATTTTGGATCATTATTTTCAATTCTAGGGAAGACAATTTTTTTGTTGTGGTTTTTTATAATTTTTTCTATATTTTCAGTGCAACTGTAGCTTACCTTTACAGTGTTTCTGTTTAAGATTTTGTGAAGTTTGTGTGTGTCTTAGGGAAGTTTTTTTCTAGTAAATACAAGAACATTTTTGCAACATTTGTGGAGACGTTTTTATTAAATGGGGGGTTAAACCATATGATATTGCGTTTACGATTTTTCTTGGGTATTTTTTGCGGGAGTAGTTTTTGTATCCACTATTTTTTAGTGCTTGTTCATATTTGTTTTTAGATTGATTAAATATAACTTCGCTGGAGGAATTTTGTGATAGTCTATTTGATATTGAAGTAGGTAAGTGTTTAATAATTTGTGGCGGGTGATTAGAAGATTTGTGGATATATTGAAGATTATCATTGGGTTTTTTGAAAGACTTATGGGTGTTTTGGGCTAAATTGAAAGTTACATCAAGGAAGTTAACTGATTTAAGATTTGTTTTTATGTCTATTTGAAATCCAACGTACATATATATATATATATGTATATATATATATATATATATATATATATATATATATATATATATATATACATATATACATATATATATATATATATATATATATATATATATATATATATATATATATATATATATATATATATACATATATACATATATATATATACATATATACATATATATATATATATATATATATATATATATATATATATATATATATATATATATATATATATATATATATATATATATATATATATATATATATATATATATATATATATATATATATATATATATATATAAGGGTGGAGTGAATTTTATTTTTTTTTACAATTCATTTAGCCTGGGTGTGCAAAAGTTATCTATTCATTTCAGAAATACTCTGGAAAAATATCAATGCTCTAGGAAATTGTTTTGAGGTGCCTCCAGACCTTTAAAATTTTAATGGGTCCCTAATATTATATAAAAAAAAGTTATTCAAAAGTATGTCATGTTGGGTCTCAAAAGAAGCAAAATTTTATAAAAATTTCAAAAATAACAATTATTTAAAAAAAAAATGGTTATTTTATAGTTTATTGCAGAAAAAATGACCTTTTAAACTAAAAATGAAAAAAGTTTATTTTTTTGATAATATTTTCAAAAAAAATCTTAAATAATAATTTTTTTATAAACTAATTGTTATTTTTTAAATTTTTATAAAATTTTGCTTCTTTTGAGACCCAACATGACATACTTTTGAAAAACTTTTTTTTATATAATATTAGGGACCCATTAAAATTTTAAAGGTCTGGAGGCACCTCAAGAAAATTTCCTAGAACATTGATATTTTTCCAGAGTATTTCTGAAATGAATAGACAACTTTTGCACACCCAGGCTAAATAAATTGTAAAAAAAACTAAAATTCACTCCACCCTAATATATATATATATATATATATATATATATATATATATATATATATATATATATATATATATATATATATATATATATATATATATATATATATATATATATATATATATATATATATATATGTATATATATACAGAAATCGTTGATATCAGTTTGGTAAGTTTAAGATTTTTCTAGCATTGTTTTAGTAGATATTAACTTGAAATTAATTTGTTATCACTCGACTACATATCGTACCGAAACGTGGAGCTAATATTGAGAATAAATTAATTAGATTTAATTATAATTATAATTAGCAGTGCTAATTAGCATTAATTAATCTTAATTAGCTATAATTAACAATTTTTTGGAACTTTTTAAGTTTATTGTGTTTCTAAACATTTGTTGTTGTTAAATAATGATTGAAATCATGTTTTCTTTCATTAAACAAACATTTTATTACTTTTGTATTATAATTTTGCAGAACAATGTGTATGCCATGTATCAGAAGCTTTCAACTGAGCAACGACTGAAGATCATTGTTATGATTAAACAAGGCATTTCTTACAGAGATATTGCTGAGCAAATGAAAATTGGACTGTTAACTGTTACCAGAACAGCCAGAAAAGAGAAAGACACCTGTACAGTGGCAGACTTAGAGCGTGTTGAACGACCTCGTAAAACTACCGCAAAGCAGGATCGGCTTTTGGTTCGGGCGAGTTTGTTCAATCGTTTCGCCACGGCTTCAGATCTTCCAAGCTACATGGGGGAAAAACCATGAAGTTCATCTGTCAGCAAGGACAGTTAGTAAACGTCTGCAGCAAGCTGGTTTTAATGGGAGAATTGCTGCAAAGAAGCCTTTATTGCGACCTGATAACATTGCGAAAAGAAGAGCATTTGCGAAGATGCACAAAACCTGGACTGTCGTACAATGGAATAAAGTATTATGGAGTGATGAAAGTACCTTTACTGTTTTCTGTGGAGCTAAAAGAGTTTATGTGAGGAGAAGAGTTGGTGAACAATTTAGTCCTCTGTGTGTAGCTCCCACAGTAAAGCATGGAGGAGGCTCTCTTATGGTATGGGGTTGCATGATAGGATCAGGTGTAGGTCATTTATATCGTTGTAAGGGCATGGTAAACCAGGATAAATATTTGGAAATATTAAATACACAAATGAAACCATCAGCAAACAAACTATTTGGTAAAAACAAACCATTTTTCTTTCAACAGGACAATGCTCCTTGCCACAAATCTAAGAAAGTAATGGAATATCTCAAACGTGCTTGTACCAATGCTATTTAATGGCCTCCACAAAGTCCTGACCTGAACCCCATTGAAAACTTGTGGGAGGAGCTCTTCAGAGAGGTACAGTAAACTCGGCAATCAAGATGATTTGTGGCAACATTTGCAAGCTGCATGGTTAGCAATCCCTGTTGACACCATCCAAAAGCTGGTACAGTCTATGCCAAGACGTGTACAGGCCGTGCTCGATGCGCATAGAGAGCATACAAAATACTAGTCTTTTAGTCAGAATTTATTATGTTTTATTAGTGGCGCTTATTACTGACAACGTAGAGCCATTTTTATTTCAATGTGGTGCTGTTTTATTTTATATTGTGCCAAAAATGAATAAAATTCTCTTGTGTTTCAACTATGGTCATGACTTTGTGCCACCACTGTATATGTATATATATATATATATATATATATATATATATATATATATATATATATACTGTATATATATACTGTATATATATATATATATATATATATATATATATATATATATATATATATATATATATATATATATATATATATATATATATATATATATATATATATATATATATATATGTATTGGACAAAACATTTGCAACCAACATCGATCAATGCTAAAAAGTGTTCCTAATTTTACATGTCTTAAAAACGAAACAAACTATACTACCACAGCAAACAGTTCAGGAGTCTGGAGTCATAGCATGCCATTTTTTAATAATTAAAGGAAGTATCCAGAAGTTTCCAGAAGTTTCCAATGCATGTAGAAGCTTCCAGAAGTTTCTAGAAGAAGCATCTGGAAGCATCCAGAAATATCCAGAAACATTCAGAAGCATCCAAACGCATCCAGAAACTTCCAGAAGCATCGAAAAGAAGCATCTAGAATCTTCCAGAACAGGTTCACATAGGTTCATTTTACTATATAAAAGACATGTAAATCGACATTTAATTGAGTCAGTATATGGAAGTCAATTAGCCAGTATTATCAAGACAGTTTATCGAAGTGAGTTTTATCAAAGCGTTTATCAAAGAATATCAATACAAGAAGTGAAATACAACAAGTGTTTCATTACATCAATACAGTCCACATCCAACCAAGACGTTGTGTTCCACAGAGCATTATTGTATCATCACAAGGTAAATGTAACACGGTAAGCCTTAAGAAGCATGATTATTTATTTTTATTATTTTTATGACTTCAAGTGCAAAAATGGCTCCCGACAGTCTTGGATTGGAACTAAGAAAGAAAATTATTGGCGATTGCGTAAGTGGAATGTCACAAAAAAGTATTAAAAATAAAAAAGTAGTAAAAGATAAATATCGCGCGAAAAAATGGACCGTATCAAGACTATGTTCCAAATATCGTTCTTCGGGGAAGTTGGAGGTGGAGGACCGCGTTCCACCACTTCTAGAGAGGATTCTATGATCGTCAGATCCGTCAAGAAGGATCCATGGATATCATCAGTCGAGATACAAAAGCAATTAGAGCTGCCTGTATCGGACCGAACAATCAGACGACGTGCTGTTGAAGCCGGATTGTTTTCTAGACGCCCTGCAAAGAAACCGCTGATTTCACTAAAAAACCAGAAGAAAAGACTCCTGTTTGCTACATCTCATATTGACTGGAATGTGCAGAAACGGCGAACTGTCCTGTTCAGTGATGAATCGAAGTTCAACATCATTTGGAGCGATGGCATTTGACGTGTACGTCGACCGGCCGGAAAACGCCTCGATTTACATTACTGCCATAAGACCGTGAAGCATGGTGGAGGCAATGTAATGGTCTGGGGGTGTTTTTCTGCTAACAGTCTAGGTCCAATACATCGAAACGATGGAATAATGGACCGTTTCATGTATAAAAATATCCTGAAAGATATTATGTTACCTCATGCTGAATGGAATATGCCAATAAAATGGGTTTTTCAGCAAGACAACGATCCGAAACACACTGCAAAAGTAGTCAAGTAGTGGTTTCAAGACAACCACCTATCGGTGATGGATTGGCCGCCTCAATCTCCGGATATCAACCCTATCGAGAACCTGTGGGAGATCGTCAACCGCAGAATTAAGTATTAATAATAAATAACTGTTTGAACAAATCCTTTTGGATTTGTTCAAACAGTTGATTCTTATTACGAACACCGTGAAGGTGTTCGTAATAAGAATCAACTGTTTGAACAAATCCAAAAGGACTGGGCAGCGATTCCACAAAGTTTCATTGATCACCTGATCGAATCTATGCCTCGAAGATGCAAGGCTGTGATCGACAACAAAAGATTCGCCACGAAATATTGATAGCGAAATACAGCTTGGTCAACATATTGTCGAGTTGCACTTGTTTTGTCCAGAAGGAAATCAACTTTTTTTAATACTTTTATTAATTTATTAATTTTCGTGTACAAATAATGAACTTTGTGATGAATAAAACTTGAAGAACTTTGTCTCTAAACAGTTACATAGTTATTTCTCTAAATTGAAAAAATGCAGCACTTTTATATAATGAAACTAAATTAGCATTATTTGGTTGCACTCGTTTTGTCCGATACTGTATATATATATATATATATATATATATATATATATATATATATATATATATATATATATATATATATATATATATATATATATATATATATATATATATATATATATATATATATGTATGTATATATATATATTTATATATTGTAGTAATTGTGTGAATATTTCTTGTTAAAAAGTGCTCAATACCAAAGTAGAGCAATATATAGTAAAAAAACTAAATAATTAAAACACTTGTTAACAAGTGTTATAATTATTTAGTTTTTTTACTATATATTTATATATATACATATATATATATATATATATATATATATATATATATATATATATATATATATATATATATATATATATATATATGTATGTATTTATATGCATATATTTGTATATAAAAATTTATAAAACAACTAAAAAGCTGCAAATTACTCAAACATAACCTATTCGTCACAGGATTCGTCTGCTTTTTAAAACCTTTTTAACTAAACCATTTTTGTAATTTCAAAACAATTATCACCTTTATTAGCTGAAACAAAACATTCTAAACCTTGATAATTTTTAGAGATGGGCCGATTCTCCCGATTCCACCGATTCTCTAGGAATCGTAAGAATCGCGATTCTCAACTTTTTTTAACGATTCCGATTCTTTTTTAAAAGACTTTTCAACGACTTCTTTTATTATTACTCCCTTGATAATTTAAGTTAATATACACACTCTTTGCCGTTGAGATTTTTTTTTGTTTAATTTTTTTTTGTTAAATATCATCGTTGAAGTTAAGTAATTGTGAAGGAAAACCTTAACAACAGTAAACGTTGAAAATAAAAGTAAAAGTTTATACTCTAAATTTTAATTGATTAATTTTTTTCAATTTTAATCAATTTACCGACAGTAAGTATAATCATAAAAATCTTATTTGCTTGTTTTATAATAATTATTATTGTTAAATTATAATAATTATTATTGTTAGTATTATTATTTTGTATTATTATAAATGCTGTTTTAATTTCAGAATATAAACATATATATATATAGTGTCATTATTATGCCGAAACGTAAAAAAGCAAGGTATGATACTATTTTGTGATCAATTCAAATGACACTAACTCTGCAATATGCAACTTTTGCAAAACTGTTATATCCAGAGGTGGTGGCAGAGTTCGTCAGTCATACACAACATCGAACATGCTAAAGCATTTAAAAACCTTTTATAAATCTGAAATCAAAAATCAGAAACATGATAAAGCTAGCGTTATCGATTTTAATATATGCGAGGATAGCTCTACTGCAGGACCATCTTGTAAATCCAGTCCTAACCCTGCTTTTGAAACTCCTATGCCAAGGGTTAACAATTAGTTCTATAAAAATGAAGCCTAGATCTTCATCTACTAAACTAACAGGTTGGTTATCTATGCATATCATTTCAGCAATAAGCCTTATAATTTTTATTGCCTTCGGATCTGTAGATGTGTGAGGCCTGGCCTTTGCAAACACTTGGTGTATTGTTGGTTGTTTAGTAGATGAAGATCTAGGCTTCATTTTTATAGAACTAATTGTGGAAGAAGAGCTTCTAGTATTGATCATCGCATCCTCAGACTTAGGGTTGAGACTTGTGAATGCGGATGCGAGTGTAGTAGATCGAGGTTCCCTTGGCATAGGAGTTTCAAAAGCAGGGTTAGGACTGGATTTACAAGATGGTCCTGCAGTAGAGCTATCCTCGCATATATTAAAATCGATAACGCTAGCTTTATCATGTTTCTGATTTTTGATTTCAGATTTATGAAAGGTTTTTAAATGCTTTAGCATGTTCGATGTTGTGTTTTTGAAATAAGGGAGTGTTTCCCCTCTATTTTGAAAACCGTGTCTTCGGCCCTGTGAAATAATAGCAACTAAATAAGTAACATAATATTAAACAATATATATGTTTGTATGGAACTTATTATTATTAAGAAACAAATAATATAGTCATAAGTAATGGTAAAAAGTGATCAGATACACAGAATGTTGTCTTTTCAATCAGCTTTTACATATGATATTAGTACCGTTAGTACTGATAGTTAAGAAACGGGAGGTTCTTGTTCAAAAACAACCTGTTAGTATAGTAGAAAATCCCGGTTTCAAGAGGTTACTTCAGTTTTTGAAGCCAAGGTATACGATACCAAGCAGAAAATACTTCTCGGCTATTGTAATTCCTAGCATTTATCAAAAGGTATCAAGTAAAATTCAGTTCTTGGCAAAAAAAGCTAATCATGTTTGTATAACTACCGACATGTGGAGCTCAACAGCCAATGTTGATTACATGAGCCTAACAGCACATTTCCTCACAGAAAATATGAAACAAATTCACATTTGTCTTGACGTGGTACCTTTTCATTGTGAGTCCCACACCGCAACCAATCTTGTTAATTTTATGAATGAATCACTTGAGCGTTGGGGACTACTTGAAAAACTCAATATAGTAGTAAGAGATAATGCCAGAAATATTGTTTCTGCTATGGAAGTCGGAAAGTTTACAAATATTCCTTGTCTTGCCCATACACTTCAGTTGGTTGTGAAAAACGGCTGCCTCGACAATGAACGCATATCTTTACTAACTGCTACCTGTAGAAGAACAGTAGGACACTTTAAACATTCGGTTAAGTCATTCAAACTTTTGAGACAATCTCAGAAGATTCTGGGACTGCCTAAACACAGCATTATTCAAGATGAGTTTACTAGATGGAATAGCACCTTCCACATGCTGAACCGTTTAATTGAACAAAAAGATGCGATTCTGTTGGTAATGCCACATTTCCCAAAAGCTACTCGACAAAACAAGGAGTTGTCAACCGGAGAATGGGATAGTTTGGTTTCTCTCGTTGCTGCTTTAAAAGTGTTTGAAGAGGTCACGCTTACTGCAAGTTCATCGAAAGTGACCAAATCAGAATTTATCCCAATAATTAATGCATTTAACATGTCAATTGATCTCATCAAGGACTACGGAAATTTTAAAGATTCTCTGTGTAAATCTTTGCATCGACGTTACGGAGACTGCGAGAACGAACCTATATATGCTTTTGCAACAATATTAGATCCCAGATTTAAAAACAAGATTTTTAGGAGTAGGACGATGGCTGAGAAAGCTGTTACTTTATTAATTGGCGAGTTAAATGCATTGGACATAGACGAGGGTCATGAAATTAAAGCTGCTGAAAATCACTCTATGTTAAGTGTTTTCGGAGCGGTTGTTTAGTACTGCGGGTCTTATCTGCGACCGGAAAAGTAGCCGGTTAACTCCGGAACGAGTGCAAATGCTTGTGTTTTTGAACAAGAACCTCCCGTTTCTTAACTATCAGTACTAACGGTACTAATATCATATGTAAAAGCTGATTGAAAAGACAACATTCTGTGTTGTCATTTCAATCAGCTTTTTGTCATCTGATCACTTTTTACCATTACTTATGACTATATTATTTATTTCTTAATAATAATAAGTTCCACACAAACATATATATTGTTTAATATTATGTTACTTGTTTAGTTGCTATTATTTCACAGGGCCGACGACACGGTTTTCAAAATAGAGGGGAAACACTCCCTTATTTCAAAAAAAAAAGTCTATTTATAGGTCAATTTTTTTAAAAAGTGGCATGCCCCTTTGTGTCTTTGGTCCTGTTTCACCTGTACCAATATAACTAATTTTGATGTTTTCACTTTTAAAATCTGCATAAGTATTAAATTAACACGATGTAACGGTTAAATTATTAATTTAACTACCAGTTTTAATTAGAATAATAAGAATCGCAAAAGAATCGGAATCGGTAAAGAATAGGAATCGCAACAGAGAATCGGAATCGGTCCATCTCTAATAATTTTAAATTGTAAACAGTGTCTCAATGCAATGGTTACTGATCAATCAAAATTAGGAATACTAAACTTCTGTTTATATCCTTGTACGTGTTTATTTGAGCAACTTTTTGTTCTTTGAACAAGCTTTTTTAATTGATCTGAAAAAGTATTGTATTTGAACAAGGGACATCTATCAAGTACATAAAATTTAACTGTATCATTTCCTATATATATTAAAGAATGTTCATTGTAAACTAGTTGATCCTTATTGTAAAGTTCACCAAATAACTGCACAAAATAAGTTAGTAACTGACAAGCAAATTCATAATATTTTTTCAACAAACTAAAACATTATAAAACTAGAACTGCAACTGAGAGTACTAAAAAGTTTGAATAGATTTTTGGGTAAATCATCCCCTTTAAACAAGTGGTATTATAGTGTATACTAAAAAAAAAGTCTAAGTTCAGTTGCTTTTCATTTTTTAACATTTAATTAAAACCTTGCTTTTCCAGAAAATTTTCTTGGAATGTAACGACATATTTTGAACAACCCACCAGATAAAGTATTGACTGTAATCTAAGACAATTTACAACATTTGGGCCATTTAACCATAAGTTGATTAGTCTTCGCATACACCTAAGCATACTAGATGCATAAAGTCTAAAGAAAACTTTGTCACCATGTCAAAATTTAATTCCATTCAACACACCATTAAGATATTCAGAATGTTTTTGATGACAAAAATCTGAATCAATCCTTAAAATTGATGAAATATGTGGGAGTATTATCTTGCCACACCACTTTCCTTTCTGAACACAACGCTTATATCAGTTATAAACTTGTGCCCCTAATACACTTAACAAATGCTCTAGCTAGTGCATCACATATGATAAAAGCAAGATTGATTTCATACTCAATATTTTAATAGATAAAACCATCTTTGGAAGAACTTTGAACTCTACCAAAAAATTATGTAGATAATCAAAAACGGAATTAGGTTTTGGGGCACCACTTTTTAAACAAATCTCTAAAAATCCAATTTGAGTCCTAAGCTCTGACAGCAACATTTATAAACAACAAAAACTTTTTGCAAAGTTATTTAAATTTTTTACATCTATGTTTAAATTTTATCACTATTTTAGATTTTCATTGAATAACTTCCTACATGTTTTTTTAATATAAAATATTTATGGAGTATTATTCTCTTTACTATTAGCTATCAAGCTGATTGAACTGACTTGATCAGCTTCAGCTTTAATTTGAATCTAATGAGTTTAAAGCTGAAGCTGAAATATCAGCTGCAACCCCTAACTTACAGACAGCATAGTGTTTTTTTTAACAATACATGTGTTTTTTTATACTTGAATACTTATTTTTATATTTTATAATACACGTTTTTTTTAATAACATTTAATACTTATAAAAATTTTGTGGAATATTCTTTAGATAAAGATAATTTTTTCTTACATTAATCTAATCGTGGTAATAAACAAAGGTAATATTTACTTCAATCAAAAAGATTCTTAAACATGCTGCAAAATACTAGATATATATAAGATACATATCATATAAGACCTATGACCTGGAATTTAATACTTTTATTCCAACATTTTAAAGTTAAGTTATGGAAAACAAAAACAGTGTTCAACTTACTATAACTCAGTTATAATAAATAAGCATATGGTCATGATCTATATAATAACTTTTTTTAGTTATTGTTATTTATGTTAAAGTTATCAAGTTAAATTAAAGTTTTATAATTAAAGTTTGAATGCAAAAGTTCATATCAATAAAAATTTTATCAGTATTGTAAACATAAATTAAGTATTATAAGTATTAACAAATATAAGTATTGTAAGTATAAGTTATTATTAATAATAATAACTTACATGTAAGTTAATATATAATTATATATCTTATATTATATATAATATTATATTATATAATATATTACATATAATATATTATTTATAATTTTTATAATAATATATAATTATACATAAATAACTTATATATAAATAATTTATAACTTATACATAATAATATTATGTATATTATGATATTATTGCTATAAGCGTACAATTTTAAATCAAAGTCAAAAAATATCAATGATTAAATAATGAGATAGATGCATAACAATAAAGCCATTTTTTGCATTTATATGTAAACACTTGATATTTATATCTCACGGTGGGTAAACTTTGTTAACATCAGTCGTTTTGCTTGCATCAAATATAGAAAAATCAATGGAAAAGAGTTGATCTGTAAAAACGATTGAAAAGCTTTAAATTCTCTAAATGTAACCTGTCCATCACAACATTCGCCAGTTTTCTCTTTTTAAATGTTTCTGACTAAACCAAAGTTTTGATTAAACTCGAAGCAGTCATTACCATCACTAGCAGAAACAAAACTTTATATTTTGATCATTTTAAAAATGCAAACAGTGCCTCAATGGAATAGTTACTTCATGTTTGATAGTTACTGGGGCATATGTTAAACATAAATGTTAAACTTTGTAAATTTTTAAAAAATATAAAAAAATTATTTTATAATGGTAATAATGAAATTTTAAAACAACGTCTTTTTAATTGAGTCTCACAGTGAAAAAATACACCAAAAAAAATGTCTCTTTAATTACAATGTAAATATAATGCATACAAAAAATATAATGCATAAAAGTTAAATTTTTAAATTTATTTCACGCACAATACAAATTATAAATGGCAACCATCGAGTAAGTTTTGTTATGATTTTTTTCATTATAAGTTTAAACATTTTGGGAACCTTATGGGAAACCCGTCAAATCCCCAGATCCTTCGGCCCTGATAAAAATCAGATAAAAACCAATCAAGCAAATTTGCTTTATTTTTTAACCATATGGGGCCTGTCCGGAAACCAAAACATTTGCCCGTTAAAATCCCGCTCCCGTAAGCCCAGACAAAAACCATACGGTACCCGTCTGTCAATGTTGGCTGGGTATTTAATATATTTTAAAAACATTAAGGTTTGCGTTTCAAGGAAAGGATTGAGAGTGGGTACTACTTCCTGCTAACAATCACACTCCACTACTTATGTTGAGATGTTAAAGTTATCCTTATTTTAGATTTTGAGATAGAAAACGTTAAAAACGAATAAAAACTACATTTTTTTAATTTTTGAACATTTTCTCTAAATATGTAAAACACTCAAAAAATGATGGGTTTTTAAACTTTATATAGATCTAAAAGACATTTAAGAACCATGTTAGGTTCAAATGAATTTTTATCAATCCAGATCTAGTATATGCTTATATAAAAATACAAAACCAAATCGTTAAGAAAGAAACGTCAAAATAGTAAGTATTTAATTATCTTTGGAGAACCAAAATATGTTTTGACAAAACTATAAATCTAAATATGAGGCATTATATTTTTTAATGTGTATTTTTTAATATTTAAAAAAGACATTGTACTTTTTAATATGTGTATATCCTTAAAAGTCTTCTAAGAACTTGATTGTACAGTATTCAAAAACAAACTTTTAATTTCTCGCCATGATCAACATTTTTCTCAAACCCAATAAACTTTTTCTATGTTTTGCTTAGATTTTTTTTTTGCTTCTTCAGATGTTTGTACTGATGTAACACCGTGAAGGGTCTCCTGTCTATGAGGATAATTCCTATGATGAAACATGATTATGTTAAACTTCTAACTGGTGATGCGGAAGTTATCGGACAAAATAAAAACGTCAATAACTTATTTATAAATAAAAAAAACAAACTACTGTTATATTTTTTTTAAATAAAGCATTTATCTTTTAATAAAAATATATTATTTTTTATATGAAAAAAACACCACCATCTGCAATTGATCTCAATTTTGCTCTGATGCCTTTCATATGCGACTGTAAAAAGTTTAAATCAATTTCTTGTAGTTTTAGTTTAATGTGATCAATCAAAACTTGCTCTGTTGAAGCTTGCCAATCTCCCTCGTAAACCTTCTGTGCCAAATGTCCTCAAAAATTTTCAATTGGTCGTGCTTGAGACACATTTGGGGGATTGGATTCTTTATCATCGTAATAGACATATTGGTTTATCCAATTTAGAGAATCTTTAGAATAATGAGAACTTGCTAAATCTGGCCAAAATAAATAGTTAAAGTCTCCATGATACTTGTGAATAAATGGAAGAAGTTGTTTTTCTAAACATTCATTAATATAGATTGATGAATTGATCGCTACAGCCTTGGAAGTGCGAAACAATGGCTCGGACATACCACGGTCAGATATGGCTATCCACATTAATAATTGTTTTGGAAATTTCTCTTTTTCTATAAAAGGAAAACTTTCTGGTCTTTTTGTTGTTTGTGTAGTATCCAGAATTTCCAGGCATGATGTCCCCTGCAAAACAAAAGAATTTTTCGTTATCGATGACTAGAAGCGATTTTGTGTTATAGAGTTGGTTAACTAGTTTCCTGCTTCTTTTCTTTGCCTTTATTTGTTGTTCTATAGTGTATTTTGGAGTCTTTTCATATTTTCTATATTTAGTATTCATTTTTTTTAACTGACGACCAATTGTCGATTGATTTACACCGAATTTAATACCTATTTTTCTCTGACTGACCCCTTTTCGATTGTTGACAAGTCTCTTTAATTCGGCTTTCTTTTCTCTAGTCCATGATGTCGGACGACTAGGGTGCTTTCTATCAGAAAACGATTGAACAGTTTCAAGTCTTTTTAGGTTATCATATATTGTACTTTGAGCAAATCCTTCCTTTTCAAAATGATTTACGATTTTTTTTTTTTTTATATTAGGTTTATTTACAAAAAACATTTTTAGTCGCTTTCGAAAAGATTCTCGTTCAGCTGCATTTAACCTCATTTTAAATAATTGTGTTTCAAATAATAAAGTTTATATTTTATAGAACGTTTATGTCTACGCATAAAATCACAAAAACTAATTATTATGCTCAAATAATGAAATTAGGGTTTGTCCGATAACTTCCGCATCACCCGTTATCCTCTATTCCATTCTAATCAGTGAAATCTTCTACGCTAACATCTTATGATATTGATATTGATTTTTAAATGAAGTACGGATTCCATAAAAATATTTGTTTTCTCTTTAAAAGATATGTCATATTTCGTCAGCATTCAGCAACTAAATCAGATAAAAGCTAACAAATATTAAATCGCTGAAAATTATAGCACTAACACATTCAAATCTCTTAACCTTATGTAAACTGTTAGCCGTGTAAATCGTCTCCTACCTGCACTAATTGAATTAATGGCCTTCTAAAAATTGTTTTAAAAATTTAGCGAACAACAAATTACCTTCTTTAAAATCATGAATTACCTTCTTTAATTATTAATTAGTTTTGTCTCATCAAGCTTTTAATACATTTCAGATATTCATTTAGGGCACAGAGAGTCTTTTGGTTCAAAGATCTTCAAACTTTAGCAAAGTTTGTCAAATCTACCACCATTCTAGCCATGCAATGATAGCAGTTTTAGTTTTTCAGTTTTCTTAAAGAAAGTTTTTCAGATTTTTATGCATTAATTGCATTGCTGTTGTTTTTACGCTGAAAATTGTATTATTTAAATACTTTTTAAATTTAACTTTTTTAATCCACATTTAGTCAACACACTTCTGGTAAATCTTCATAAATATAAATTATATAATACATTTAATAAATGAGTAAATATAAATTAAATAATACATTTATTATAGTTGAAATTCGATAATTTATATTGTATAGTCATTTAACTAAACTATTCATTAAAAATTAACTAAAAATAGTCAAGAATTATTAAATGACAGTGACTGACATTTAACCATATAGTCAAAGTGATATGTATATCTATGAAGAATAGTTGTATAAGAATTTTTGAAATTCAAAAATTGCACAAGTTTGCTCATGCAGCTGCAATATTTATTTTAATGGAGTATTCTTTCCACAATCTGTAATCAAGGATCGCGCCGCCAATTTTTATCTTGGGTCGTCAAATTTTGTTTTATTTTTTATATTATAATTACAAAATTTTATTGTGCTTTTTTATATAAAACTTCAAAATATTTTTAAAAAAATGGGGGGGGGGGGGGAGGATTTCCCATTTGACAAGCGTCACGGCTGTTTCACGCAATGTAAAATTGGGCATTGCATCACAAGTTGCACAAAATAACCATTTCCCCATAAAAAGTTTAAAAAATCACTAACTTTGAAATCATAGAATTTTTTCTATAAATACTTTTATCTTGAAATAAAAAAAAAATATAAGAGATCTATCTTTCTTTGTAATATAAATATTTACATTAAACGGAAAATAAATAAAAATTGTAAAAATTGTAAAAATGATTTGGAATCACTTTTCTGTTTTTTGCGACGGAAAACCTGTCTTGTGCCAACTAAGACTTGGTAACATAGCTACATGCTTGATAGTTGAAATTTGGAACACTTGTTAATAAATGTTTGTTCTATCCAGATTTCCGCGGACATTGGTAATTTTTTTACTAAAAGTTAATTTTTAATGCATTTATATTTTTATTTTTATTCGTTTTAAACGAAAAGCGTGATATTTTTGAAATGTCCGCAAAACTAGTAATACCTCAATCCTATATGAATGCGAATATCAAAAAAAAATTTTATGTACCACTAGCTATGTTATCAAATATGTTTTCAAATTTAGCATGTTAAGCAACGATTTTTTTTTCGTAAATTTTGTTTCCATTTTAAAGCGGTGACGCAGACTTTAATCATTACGTCACAAACCACTTGCTACTCAATGCAACTAAGGCATGGTACACGTTTTTCCGAACAAAGATTTAACTTTTTTCAATTATAATATATGTAAGTTTTTTCATCAAAAAGTATGACCTATTTAGTAAGTATGGAAAGATTATTTTAACCATTATAATCTAATAAAAGTAATGCAACTTTAACAAATCGTCAAGCGTAGTTTTTTTTAGAAAAGATGTAATCTTCAACATAAAGTACCATGGGGCTTGGCTATAGGTAAGTCTATGGATTTGATTTTTTCATAAAAGGCTTTGTTATTGTTTGTTTTCAATAAATGTAACTTGACATTTCTAATCAGACATTATTTTGGAAAATTATCCATGAAAAACCATTTTTTTATGAAAGTTATTATTTTCAATACCACACCTTAATGAGTATCTTTAACAATAATGTCACGTTAGATTTAGATAAATTATGGTAGTTTTAATTTTTCTACTAAAGCCGTTTTTGCATAAATAATTCTTTATTTATTTTTTATTTTATTTTATTTTATTTCGTCATTAAAAAAAGGATACAATGTCGTTTAATATAAGTAAAATTTACATGACCGGGGCTAAAAGAAGAAAATATTTGCCTTATCACTACGCCCCGACGTGCTTTCATCAGCAAGCGTGTACAACCATTAAAATGTAAACATAAATTTACTTTGTACCATATATAAAATAAATACAAATTTTACAAGTATATTTAGATCAGTAACTAATCTATAATCAAAAGAAAATCGTAAAAAAAAAGATAAAA
Organism: Hydra vulgaris; assembly: GCF_038396675.1. Lineage (NCBI taxonomy): Eukaryota > Metazoa > Cnidaria > Hydrozoa > Anthoathecata > Hydridae > Hydra > Hydra vulgaris. Next base: position 32,149,816 of record NC_088926.1, read on the forward strand.
AAATAAATAATAATAATAATGACACCTAAAAATTAAAAATAAGTTGTTAAGAGAATAGTTGTTAAAAAAGGAAAAAAAAATTAAAAAAAACAACAAAAAGAAGTCGAAAAAAAGAATCTTAAAAACAATTTAATTCATTAACGTCGTTATGAAGTTTTTGTTTGAGTGTTTGTTTCAATAGAGAAAGTGAAGACCAATTTTTCAGCTGGTTATTTAATAAAGTGTTACATAATTTAGGACCTCTGATGGCAATAAAAAATTTAGTAACCAAATAATGTATTTAAGGTTTCTCATAATTGTAATTTGAAAATCTTGTAAGGTACTCGTGATTAATTTTTATTGAAAAGTGTATTAAATATTATAGGAATTACTTTGTTATGAAATTTGTACATAAATATAAGAATTTGATAAAGGTTCAACTGAAAAACATTCAGTGTTTGATGATTTTTAGATAGTTCTTAAGAATGTGTGAAACGACCTGCACTTGAAATAATTCTGACAGCGTGTTTTTGTCTACTAAGCAATTTTTTAACTTTACTTACATTAGAGCTGCACCATGCAATAATTGCATAGTTTATATAACAATGTATGAGGGAGAAATATAAGATTTTTAAACAGTTTTGGTTTAAGAATTGCTTAGCTTTGTATAGAATGCCAAAATTTTTTTAAATTTTATCTTCTAACGTTCTTATGTGTTCTCTCGATGTCAGATTTTCGTCAAGTATCACTCCTAAAAACTTTAATGATGAATCTCTAACTATTTTAGAGTTACCAATATAAAGATCAGGAAGTTTTAATAGAATATTTTCTCTATCGTGAGTTCTATGAAAAAAAGTATACTTAGTTTTATTTAAATTTAAGGACAATTTAGTTGCCTTAAACCATTCCGCTAGATTTAAAAATTCCTTGTTTACTAATTTAAATAAAAAGTTTACATCTCCATTAGAATAAAATAAATTCGTGTCATCTGCAAATAAAACTGAATTTAAAATGTTTGAAAACTTATGGAAGTCGTTTACACAAATAAGGAATAACTGTAGACCCAGAATTAAACCTTGGGGAGCACCGCAAGTTAAAGTCAAGTAATCAGTTTTTCCTTCTTCGTGTGCTATGTATTGTTTTCTATTGCTTTTGAGCCATTCTAAATATGTGCTTTTAATTCCATAACATTCAAGTTTTTTTATAAGAATGCTATGGTCTACTGTATCAAAAGCTTTGCTAAGATCTATAAAAACTCGGAGGGTAAACTTACTTTCGTCAAATGCTTTAAATATATCGTGAACAATATTAACAATGGCATGGTCAGTTGATTACCCTGGCTGAGATCCAAACTGTTTATTATACAGAATACTATTTAAATTTAGAAAAGTTAAAATTCGGTTTAAAGGAAGAATTGAAATTGGTCTTTAATTTTCAGGATTAGAAATGTCTCCTGATATGAAAAAAGGTATGACTCTCGCAATTTTAAGTTTCTCCGGATAAATACCTAGTTTTAAAGATAGATTAAAAATATGTAAAAGAGGGATTGTTAATTATTTTATCAATTTTTTAATTACATTACTACTAATATCACTAATAATAGTTTTAAAAGATATACTGCGTCTAAGAGTTCCTTTTCAGCAATTTCATAATTATCCATTTTAGAGGTCTTATTAGGAGAAAAACATGATTCAAAGTTTACTTCAGTAGTTTCTATTTTCGACGCTAAAGTGGAACTTACCTGACAAAATATTGATTAAGTGCTTCAGCAATTAAAGATTTATTTGTAATAGATTTATTTTCAATGTTTAGATTAATAGGATAACTATTTCAGTCAGTTTGTTTCGTGCCAATTACTTCCTTAATTATGTTCCAAGTATTTTTTGGATCATATCAAGAGCCGTATTGTAAAGTTGTTATAATTTATCAATAAACTTATTGTATGCCTTATCTGTATGTTCAATATCAAGGAGGTCATCCTAATTTAAATCTGATAAAAGAGTATTAAAATTTTTCATGGATTTTTCGTTTATATTTTGCGTTTTTTTTTTAACTTTTTGTGCATAGATGTTATCACATTTTTATGAGATAAGAAATACAGGTAATTTGAATTCATTGGTGATTATTTGATCTATAATTGTTGCACTTTCTCAGTTATTCTTGTGGGTTTATTAATTAGTGGAATATAGCCTTTCTGATATATGACGTTTAAGAAATTATTTATATTTGTATTTAAATGACTCATGTTTAGGTCAAGGTTAAAATCACCTACAAAATAAATGCTTTTATTTTTGCTTGATTTATTTTTAATTATGTTTTTAATATGATTTTCGAATTGTTTTATTGAGCTGGAAGGTGGTCTGTATAAAACGTGGATGATAATGTTTTTTGTGGTTTTATTTATTACTTCCACACATTGTGCTCAACCACTAATGATTCACAATCATTAGTGGTTGAGCACAAATCTTTTTTTTAGCTTATATGATAAAGAATTACTTATAAATACACACAAACCCCCTCCTTTCTTCCCAGATCCTCTAAATTGATGAATCACTTTATAACTTGGTAGCTGAAAATTTGTATTTGTCTCAATATATTCATTAGTACACCATGTCTTGCTGAGACTAATAACTTTAAAATTAAATTTAAACTCGCATGAAAATTGTTTAAATAATTCAAAATTTTTTGAAAAACTCCTAATATTGAAATGCAAAATTAAAAATGAATTTGCATCTAGTCCTTGCATTATGTTTTCAGTTTTAGGGTCATAATATAAAGTATTAATATTTTGAAATAACTTGTTATTATTTTTGAAATACTTTGTTATTACTAAAAAAAATAATATCCGGGTAAGAATGTTTATCTAGAAGTATCCTATCTTTATTTTGTGATGAATTAAAATCTGAGTTAAGTGTAACATTATCTTCATTCATAAGTAGGGTACTCTTTATAAACTGTTAAATTATTATTTTTCTGAAAAAAAAGAAAAAAAAATAATAAAAAAAATAATGATAAGAAAAAAAATAATGACAAGAAAAAAAAAAAAAAAAAAATTCTGAATATAAATGATAAAGTAATTAAGCACTCGCTTTATATTTCCTAAATTCTCGAACTATATCATATTATAGTAGTTTATCATATTATAGTACTATATCATATTATAGTAGTTATTATTATATTATATCATATTATAGTAGTTATTATTATATAGTTAGTATTATATCATATTATAGAACTATATAATATTATAGTAGTTTATCATATTATAGTAGAATATTTACCATTTTTTCTATGTATCTTCATTTCTTCTACGAGTTTTTTCCTTATGACCATTGTTTCAAAAGAGAAGTCTTCGTTGATGTATATTCCTGATCCTTTAAGTCGATTAGACGAATGTAGTACTTTTATTTTGTCTTTGTAATGTAGAGTTTTAACAACAATTGTTCTAGTTTTATTTTCTTCTTTTTTTCCAACTATGTGAGCCCTCTCGATATTAACGTTCTTAATATTTAAGTCGTTTTTCAAATAAAATTAATAATTTTTTTTCAGTTTTATTCCAAGTTTCTTGATCGTTTTCGTGAAGCCCATCGATGCGAAGATTATTCCTTCTGAGTCTATCTTTTAATTTGTAATATATTCTTTTCCTTTTCACCTATACTGTTTTTGTTTTTAATTTTCTTTTCTAATTCGCATACCTTTTTTTTCCTTGGATGTCTTGAGTAACTGTTAGGCTTTCTTCGATATCTTTATTTGTCTTTTCTAGGATTCTTACTCTCTCGGTAATTTCTTTAAGTTTAGAATTTACCTTTTCGTTTTCTTTTTTTAATGAGTCGCAAATTTGTTTTGATTTATGTATTTTATTAAGTAACTCATTTATTTTATCGTTAGTTATTTTTAGGTTACCACTGATAAGCTTATAGATATCTTTCTGCTGTTTTGAAAATATTTCATGAAAAATATCGCGAACGACATTTGTTGATATTTGTGTTTTATCTGTATTCCCCGTTTTGTTAGATTTCTTTCGAACATCAATATTTTTTTTATCCATTTTATAGTTTGTTTGTTTTTTTTATTAAAAAAAAAAAAATTACAAAAAGTAATTATTTCCTCTGAATAAAGCACGTCTGCTTGCCGATGAATATAAATCTAGTTGAGAATAATACAAAAAATATTTCATCAATTTGTTGCTCTCACGTCTGGGGCAGGTGTAGCAAAAATTTTGGGGCTTTTTTGTTCCCAGCCTCCAATCACCGCAATATTTTGCAAACCCTCGTTATTTGATATAAGTACAAACATAAAAATGTTTGGAGTTAGCTCCATGTCTGGAATTTTGCTATCTCAAAGATTAAAATATGCTGGATCCGCAACTGATATATATATATATATATATATATATATATATATATATATATATATATATATATATATATATATATATATATATATATATATATATATATCATATAGTATATATTGTATCATTGCGTTAAATAAGTAGATCGTTAAATAAGTAGTCAAATTGAACAGTCAAGGCATTTTTTGTTCACCTTGATGAGCAAATTAAAAAATACGTTAACCGAACTAAAAGCATTTACTTTGTCATGCGAACTATTATTATTTTACAGCATTTTTAAAGAGATAATTTACTACTTTTAACAATATTTAACTCACGGTGTATATTCTAGTCGAAATTTAAATCTTTATAGTAAAGTATGACAGGAAACATTTTCTTAAGAAAAAAATTTTTTTTTCTAAGGTCACCCACTGGATAAGTATTCTAAAATCAGACATATTTTAATGATGCCAAATAAAATAGTTATAAAACAGTCATCTCACTAGCAAATTTACTTTATTCCTCAATAATTTAACTGCGCATTTTAGAAAAACGTTTCACGTTGAATTATATATCTTAACCCTTTAAACCTAACAATAGCAAAAGTTTTAAATCTGTAAATACGCAAGAGTATTTAATTAAAGAAGATTTAATTAAAGAAAAGTTCTCACTTACAATTAGGCTTTTTGATTAAAAGTAATTGTTACTTGATTGTACGCAGATAAATAGTAAGGAAAGTATTCCGATATTTTCGCAGCAAAAAGAAAAGAAGAGAATTTATTAATTCCTGTCTAGCCCTTTTTTGTGTGTGTTAGTTTACCTCCCCAAGGCCAAGAAAGCCACTACAGTGGAAGAGGCTGCTTTGGTTGTGGTTGGAACCCTTTTTCAACTCTATAACCCCGAAACACAAACAATGACGAACAAGGCCGCTGCGTGGAGGAACAAGTTGAGCGTGGTACTACCAAAAACGTGGTGGTAAACTTGGAACTTCTCAATTATGAGGCGAATCCAATACTGCACTACCGTTGAATAACAACCTAGACGGGTGTTATTCGACGATTTTAGTGGTGTTATGTATACAGCACAATAATAAAAATGTGACCTGAACTTAGTTTACTATATCTATGTGAATTTTTTAGATAAAAACGACATTAAAGAAACGATAGACTAAGCTAAAACTTTATTTTGAAAATAAGATCAAAATATCCTTTCACACAACAATTAACAAAATAAAATAGCATGGCTTCAAAGTCCTGTTGAAAAAATTCAATTTGGTCAAAACTTGGGCACTTTCGGAAGAAATTTGAAAACAGTTGTGGCATCTACATGCCAGAATAGTCTATACTTTCACAATATTCAATAAAAAAGTGATCGAATATCTCATTAAAATTAATAACATAACCATATTTTTAAATACTACTTTTGTCGTAGTTGTAATAGTAGTTTAAGGTGGTAGTACAGTAATGAGACAAAAAATATACATATTCAACTTTTACATTTTTTTTTACCATATTTAATACGCCATTAAACAGCTAAAAAAAAATAATAAAAAATAATTAATAAAAAATAATTTTTAACTTATTCATTGCTAAAGGCCCAAAAATGGGGTAGAGGGCGACAGAGATTTTTTAGCAACCGATATATTTTTTTATTTGAAATTTTAGCTGGTGATGTGTTACATGTGGCATTGTGTCGTGGACTAAAAGATTTAAATTAGGTCTAAAAAATAACAAAATATTTGCATTTATGTGAATTAAGGTAATTTTGGAGGTAAATGATAGCACAATATCTTTGAAAATTACCAAACTAAAAAAGCACTCAAGATTATTCTAGTGTATGTTGTAGATACTAATATAGTAAATAGGTGTGCCAAATTTCAAGTAATTTTGATTATTAGTTTTGAAAATATTTCTGTCGCCAGCCCAAAAAACATGACTTTGAGAAAAACGCAATTTAAAAAAAAAAAGTAAAAAACGTTAGTTCAAAATTCTCCACTTTTATACGTCAAACCTTCCAATGTTTTATTTTGATCACAAAAACCTTTTCGTATTGCTCTTAATTTTTTTCTTCTAGATTTTACTTTAGGGGTACATTGCTTTTCTGCTTTAGATATTCGTTTAGTGTCCTTATGCAATACATAATTTTGCGCATTTATAACAAATATCATTCCAAGTTCATTAAACAACTTGTCTAAAAATTGTTGACCATCATTAAAATTTAGCACAGCTGATGCCACTCCAATACTTAGAGCAGTTCTTTCAATAAATATATCTTTTAGGCATCGCTTTCATATCAATTGATTTAACGACTCATTGTGATTCTGCGTTTTACCGTGTAAACATTTTTCAAGAAGTTTATCGAAACCAAGGTCCATAAATACTGGTTTAATAGCAGCACACACAGAAGCAGGAATACAAATATTTTCTTTATATGTCACTTTTCCAGTCAGTTTGTCAGCCTGGAATTTGCACCACGAATCTTTGGTTCGCAAACAATACTGATGGCGTGTTTCACCATCAAAATTTTCAGAACAGTGAAAAAGTACAGCAGCAACACTCTTTTTCATTCCATATAAATTTCCAATGTTCTGCCTTATTGCCTTGCCATAATAGTTTTGCAATGTATTTATCACATTTTCTGTTAAACGACCAGCTCCTCTTAACTTTTTGCCATAACATAAAATTTCTTTACTATTTTTTTTTTAAATTTCTTTAGCGAGTACCAACACGTTTTTGAATATGCCCAATGCATTCCACTTTTTTAATTTCTGTAATATCTCCATAAGGCTTAACAGCAACAACACTAACATAGGAATTGCTATCTCTATCACCTAGAAATGTTGTATATCTTAAATTGTTTTTTTTTCCAGAACGCAAAACATTTTTTATTACACCACTTGATTCCATAGAAGCTGAACCACTGTGACTGATTTGACACTTTTGATGATGTAAATAATGAAACTCAGTGTATTCAACAAGATGTGTGTATTTTTTTAAATCCCATATTGAACACAACTTACAAGTTTTAGTTTCAATTTCAAAGTCAATACATTTACCATTTTCTACAGCAACAGCTGTTACTACTCCATTGTTTGATGTATATCCACGTTTCTGCCATGATCCATCAAACCCACATGCAATATCTTTAGATGTTTCACTGATAGGGTAATTCATCGGCTGCATTTTTCATGCTTTTATCAACTAAACTTGGATACACATCCAACAGTATATGCAATGTATAATTATAACTATTTTTATTCATTGGCGGTTGCATATTCATAATTCCACAAAAGTTTTCTATAGTTGACAGTCCTTTACCCATTTCACGAAATGCAACTATTACACGAGTGTTCATGTCAAACGGTTTACGCCTAACATTTATTTTTAACTAGATAACTTTGTTTTGCATTACAGTTCTTTTTTTCAATAGTAGTAGACGAAAAAAAGCAGTTTCCCATTCACAACCATTGCAACAAATTTTTAGTCTAACACTTAAGCCATATTTTTTTGAAGAATCAAACTGCAAGTTAACTAACTCTTCACATTCTGGACATTTGAGAAGCATTATTGCATTTTTCAGTAAAATAAAATTCATAATAAAGTTAAAGTCTTCACTTATATTTTGAGGATCCTGTATAACCTCTTTGTTATACAATTTCTTAAAAGATGATTAACATTGAATGTTGTCTATTGACAACTGAAGTTGATTAACTGACGGTATAGCAGTAGTTTCATTAAAATTGCAATTTTTTTTATATCTGTTTCCATGAAACTTTGATTTTTTATTTTGATATAGTCTTTTTGACGCTTTTTTTCTTTTCGATCCACCCATAACACCTTTATTTAAATAAGATATTACAAAAATTTAATGAAAAAAAGCAAGTTTGTCAAGAGCAAAATAGTATTAAACTGATTTATGCGCAATGTATGCGCATAAATCGAGTCAATAAACAAGAAGCAGTAACTAAATAACAATATTTCTTTTGTACAGTTGAAAGAACGGGAAAGGAAACAGAAAAATGATCACGTGAGCATGCGCAGTTTTCCTTTAGACAAATAAAAACTTTTATTACGCATGCTCACGCGATTATTTTTTCCTTTCCTTTCCCTTTCCCGTTTAAAAACGGATGAGTGGAAACTCGCCTTTATTGTAAAAACGCGTAGTAACGGAATAAACAAAGCGTTGCTATGGATAAAAATTGATATCGAATAATTTAAAACAAATACTAGAAATGGATATCATGGTTTTTTTTGTTAACCAAGAAAAAAATGGAATTTAGAATAATTATACTAGCCAAAAATTAAATTTTTGAAAAAATGAATTTTCGATTTTAATTACTGTATTACCACCTTGAGCTAACTGCAACAAATGTATGTAAATAAAGAACTGACTTTAATAACTGTACCTATTAACTATATATTATATCAATAATCAGGGTTGATAAAATAAATAACTGATGACAGTAAGAAATAAACAACTACAAAGTGAGCAAAACAAACCATCATGCCATGGCACAAAAAAATTAAGAAAAAAAAAAAAATTTGTCTAAAGTTATATAATTGGCTAATTTAGGTTAACTATTGCTTGTTCTTTATTTCATTATTGGCGCCAATAATGAAATACAGAACAAGTAATAGTTGACCTAAATTAGCCAATCATATAACTTTAGACATTTTTTTTTTTTTTCTAATTTTTTTTTTTTTAATCTTTACAAATTCGTATTATATAATAGAATCTTTACAGAGTAAGTAAAATTTAAAAAAAAAAAATCACAAAGTTACGTTGTGCAAAAAATATTTAAAATAAAACTGTAAAGTATTAGAAATTACTTCAAAGAACGCGGAAAACTCGCAGAAGACCGACGGTCTTGTCATCATGAAACCGCTATGCGTTACTAATATTTTTGAATACTTCAATTTAAAATAAGTTTATATTTAAAAAAAAATGTTATCAGTTTTCGGCAGAATGAAAATAAAAATCCAAAATGCAAAAAACAAAGAATGCAGACAAAAAGAAGTTTTTCTTTTTTTTAAATTTATTTCAATACACATAAATATAAGTAGGTACACGATTTGCTAAATAGGTAATATATAGTCGTTCAAGTGTTGATAAATAAGCTTATTATTTGTTTTTGTATTTTTGTTATTACTGTTGTTTTTGAGTTATTTAGAGTTTTTAGAGTTATTAGAGTTTACATTGGTTTCGGAACAAAGTTAGTTTTATACATAGTTTTAAATGCTTTGGGGTTAATAAAAATTCATAAAGTTGTTAGTGTTTATAATGAGAACTTTTACTAACGTTTTCAGATTTAAGTTATTCGATTTTTCCATTTGAATATTTTTGGATATTAATTTGTTATATAGACAAGAACCACGGTACGAAATGCAAAAGCGCGACAGATTATTTTTTTTAAAAGTATATATTAGTTTTTTTTAAAGTATATAGTATCTATTTTTGCTATTTTGGAAGAAATTCTTTGAAAAGTAAAAAAGAACAAATCAAATAATAAATTTTGAAATATATTGATTTGATATTCATTTAATGTTTTACAATTTTTTAAAAGTGGCTCAGCATGCGAGAGTCTATCCTTATTAAAAACAGTTCTTGCAGCATGTTTTTGTTTTCGATATAGTGTGGTTAGTTTGGATTTATGAGTATTCGCCCATGCAACATTACCGTATATGTAGTAGCTTTGTATGAATGAGAAGTATAGGAACTTTAAATTATCAGGAGACAGTATGGAACTAGCTTTGTAGAGGATATCAATGTGTTTAGATAATTTGGTATTCAATATATCTATATGTGATTTCCATGAGATGTTCTCATCGATAAGTATCCTTAGAAATTTAGTTGCTTGTGTTCTCTCTATTTCTTTAGTATCTATATTTAGCGAAGGTAAATCGGGTGGTATTTTTTTTTATAGCTTTCTATTCACTTACTGACGAGTCCGCATTTTTTTTTTTTATTATTATTTTTTTTTGTGGAGGCCAAAACTTCACAGCGCTTTTTGAAGCAATTCTTTTGATCGTACAGCACTGAAATTTTACAAATAATCTTTTGCCGACTAACAATAGCTATATTTGTTACATTTGATTCAATAAGTATTTTAGATTTACGATGCCCCACCTCCCCGTTGGTTAGATCTGGAACTCCGAAAAAAATATCGGAAACCGAGAGGGCATCAAAAAGTGTTAAGTATCAATATAAATTTAATTAAAAATTTTACAAATATTCCACTTGTTAATTTCAGACAAATAAAAATGCGTCCAAAAAAGAACAAATACATCAAGAAGAAGAAGACCCAACCAACATTTAAATTAATAAAAAAAAATATGCTCCAAATATTTTTGTTAATTATTATATACAGAATTCAAAATAAATTTTTATTGAATATTAATCATAATCAATAAGTGTAATAATTCAATTTTATCAAGACTAAAAAGTAGAAAATAAAATAAATAAATAAAACTTTTTAAAAATAGCTTTCTATTCAATCGACTAAAAAGTAGAAAATAACTTTTTTCTGTTTCTGGTACTCGTGGAAATCATGTACTTAGTAATAATCACTTTTGTAAAGCCAATACTGGAAGACATTGAAAGCAATTCACGTACGTATGTAAACAAACAAACTCATCGAAGTAAAGGAATAGAAAGTTTGGCGCCTTTTAAGTCAGATGCTTTCAAAATCAAATTCGTTTTAAATGTACATAAAGCGAAAGGCGCCAAACTTTCTATTCCTTTACTTCGATGAGTTTGTTTGTTTACATACGTACATGAATTGCCTTCAATGTCTTAAAGTATTGGCTTTACAAAAGTGATTATTACTAAGTACTACTATTCTACTAAGATTTCCACGAGTACCAGAAACAGAAAAATATTATTTTCTACTTTTTAGTCGATTGAATAGAAAGCTATTTTTAAAAAGTTTTTTTTATTTATTTTTAAGGTTAGAATGAAAAAGAATGTGTTTAGTTTTTTCTGTATTTAGCGATAATTTGTTAAATTTTAACCAACTGTTTATTTTTTCCAGTTCAGTATGTGTAGTTTCATAAAGTTCTGTAATTGATGAGGATGCATAAAAGTTTAGTGCAACACCTTTTACCCCATATTTTTCTATTTGTGACAGTGTCAAATGCCTCAGATAAATCAACAAAGACTCCAAGGACGTATTTTTTGTTTTCAAAGAAGTCATTTATGTTATTTATAAGATCGAGAATTGCGTGTTCGGTTGAATGTTGCTTTTGGAAGCCAAACTTTTTTTCATTTAGGATTTTGTTATTTGTTAGATACTTATACAGTTTATTGTATATTACTCTCTCCAAAAGTTTTAAAAATACAGGAAGAACTGAGATAGGTCTGTAGTTGTTTAGTGTAAATGAATCTCCGATTTTTAATATTGGTATTACCTTAGCTATTTTTAATTTATTCGGTACAAATCCTGTAATAATTGAAGATTTAAATATTTTATAGATTGGTTGTTTCATCACCGGAAACACATTTACAACTGTATAGCTACAAATGTCGTCTATCCCAGGGGCCTTATTTGTCTTAAGCGAGTTTTATGCAACTTCTAGTTCTTCATGGTTTAGTCCAGAGAAAATATTTAAACAGAAATATTGGTTTGTAATATAGGTTTCGAAGGAGATATCAGGGCATTGAATTTTTGAAGCCATGTTAGGGCCTATGCTTGCAAAAAAAAACTATTGAAGTTTTCAGCGATAGAAATTTGGTCGATATATTCAGTTTCGTTAACGATAATTTTATATGGTAAATTATTTGATTTTAAATGGTTTTTACCTATTGTTTCTTTCAATATGTTCCAGGTTTTTTTAATATCACTTTTGCTTTTTTGTAGCTGTTTTGAATAATATATATTTTTTGAATTCTTTCTAATTTTTTCAAATAGATTTTTGTATTCCTTGTATGTACTCAAGTTAGTTTCGTTTCTGTTTTTTAAATACGTGATATAGAGTTTTTGCTTTGTTCTTGATGATTTTCTAATACCGTTAGTTATCCATGGGCAGTTTAAATATTTTAGCTTTATTTCTTTCTCTTTAACAGGGAAATGTTTATTGCAGTGATCTAGAAAAATATTTATAAATAAATTGTATGCGGAATTTGTGTGTCCAAGGTTACATTCTTGATACACTCCATCCCAATTTACTACTGATAGCGAGTCTTTAAAATTTTAAATAGAGAACTAATTGATTTTTCTTTTATAAATTTTGGTTTTAGGATTGTTATAGGTTCTTAAATCTTGAGATAATGAAAAATAAATAGGAAAATGATCTGATATATCGGTTTTGATCATTCCTGCTTTTAAAGAGGTTTCTAGAAATGTATTTGTTAGTATATTGTTTATAGCAGAGACAGAGGTTGGGGTAACCCGAATAGGTTTGTTGATGATTGGAAGGATACACAATTGAAATAGATTATCAAAAAAGATTTTAGCAACCGCATTTTCTTTGTAGTTTAGACTATTAATATATTAACAGTCTAAACTACAAAGAAAATGGGGATTTAAATATATTTAAATCCCCTATAAAGAAAATATTTTTTCCCTTGTCATTTATTTTGAAAAAGATTTCATTTAAAAAATTTGAAAATTTAATTATATCACCTTCTGAAGGTCTATAGCAAGTGGAAATTATAATATTTTTTGATTTATTACTTGTTATCTCTATAGTAAAGACTTCGCAACCAGTGTCAGAGATCGAAAGGTCTTGTCTTACTTTAAACACTTGATTATCTCGGATATACGTTGCGATCTCTCTTCCCCTTATGGTTTTTTTTTCAAAAGATATTATTTTATTTAAACTTCTTATATTTATGTGTATTGCAGTAAAATTATTTTTTAAAGTTTCAAGTTCAATTTCAAAAGTTTCTGTTTCAAAGTATTTCGAATCAAAATTATTTCAGTGAAAAATTTGGGCGTCAGAGTCGTAAAAATTATTTAGTAAAATATTATTACCAGTTTCGATGACGTTGCAACACATCGTTTCAAAATCTTTTGTTTCGTTTTTGTTTTCGTTAGTCATTGCGTTAAGTGCGGTAAATTAAAAAATGTACAGAACTATTTCACAAATCTCGATGTAGTACGTAGTTGCTCTAGATTTGTCTAAAAATTGGTGAAACTTATATGATAACATCTTTATACTAATTAATTTGTTTTAGTATAAGTATATTGACTTAAACAATAAAATTCTATCAAGTAGAAGAATTTAAAAATTAGTGGCCCTAGGTACAATTAGCTTTTTTTGAAATGTACCTGGGGTCACTTTTTGAAATATAAGTTTAAATCCATATTAAATTTACAACAAAGATAGACACATAAACTTGAATAAAAATTTATTTAATCTTTAATTTTTTTCAATTAATTTATCTGGTGTTACTTAACTACAACACTTAAATATATAACAAAATAGTTCTGAGCAAAATTGACAAATAAATCTATGCATAAATGGTAGTCCCAAAACAACTGAGGATTTTGAGATGCTGAGACATAGCACAAAATTAACGTCAGAAACATACAATATTATAAAATATACCATGATAATAAACTCCTAATCATAAATTATATAAAAGTTTAACTTAAATAGTTGATTATATATACACATACCACAAAGTTGACATTTTTAAACTTAATTATTTATTATTCCATCGGAGATATACTGCTAAACATCTTCAACAAAGTAATTATAGACTGGCATTTTAATTATATAATTTTAAAAGTTTAAAAATATATTACTGAAATTTATTAAAATTCAGTAATATATTTTTTATTATAACTTTCTTTTTGGTTTCACCAATGTATATAGAGTTGCATGAACATTTCATTTGATAGACGCCTGGGTTTGTGTTTAGAGGAAGTTTTGTTTTATTGTTCCAGAATATATTGTTTAAATTTGGAGATGATGTAAATATAACTTTTATGATTTGTTTTTTAAATTCTTTTTTAAGTTTGCGGCCGACAGTTGGTATCCATGGTAGCTTTATAAATGGTAGGTTGCCAGTTGGTTGATAATTGGTATTTTTTTCATCTATTTTAATATAGTCTCTGGCGATATTAGTTAAACTGTTCTTATCATGCCCGTTTTCAACAAATATTTTTATTAAACAATCAATTTCCTGTTGGAGGTATTCTTGTGAACATATTCTTTTTGCACGGCTTAAAAACCTTTTGAATACGCCAGTGATAATATTAGGATTGATATTTGAATTTGGTTTAAGTTGAATATTAGTTATTGCTTCTTTTCGATGCATTTGAAATTCATAAGCTCCGGGCATTGTGTTCGTATTAATAATATCTAGAAAATTAAGTTGTTTTTGGTGGTTTTTGAGTTCAACAGTGTATTTTATGGCAGGATTTTTTTCGTTTAGGATATATAGTGTATTTTATGGCAGGATTTTTTTTGTTTAGGATATTTAGAAACATTTGTTGTTGTTTTATTGAGTTAAAGCGGGCACGACAATCGTCTACTTATCTCATAAAAGTTTTTGGTTCACACGTTTGAATAGTAGCTATATTAAGTGCTCTTCTTTCTATATTTCAGAAGAACAGTAAAAAAGGAAAGTGCGCCAGTTCTGGTGCTACTGAGCATTCCAAATCATACCAAGGCACGTCTGACTGGTTAAACCCGAAAACCATATCAGTAGCTTCGGAAAATCATATTCGGAAAATTCGAGAATCCCCGGAAGTGAACAAAGCTAAAGTTTGACAAGCGTTAGGAAGTGGCAAAAATGTTCTCAATAGGGGTGCCGGTGATAACGTCGCAACAAAAGCTTGGGGGCCATTTTTAATTAAATTATCTGACGTCAACATTTAATCCTATTTTGTATTTTCTCATGCTCTTTTTAATGTTATCTTTTTAACGGTTTGTTTTTATTATAACGATTTTCTTTGTAACGATTTTTAAAAGTTAACATCTTAGATAAGCTTTTATAAAATTTAATTAAGTTGAAACTTCTGGTATAGTATGTAAACTTATCCTCTTTCTTATAATAAATTACAATATTTCTAAGGGTTATATATAACCTCGTTATTCAAGTAATATAAAAAACCGTTAAAAAAACAAACAAATAATAAAACTTCAATGTAATGTGTTCTTGCGTCTTAAAAAAGAAAAATAAGGTTTCCAAAACGACGATGTGACGTAATCACCGTCGTCTTCATTCAAACCGCCTTCACCCGGAGACCACTGGTGAAACTGTATTTCCAAGGACTATCTCACTTTTATCTTAAAATAGTCTTCCTCTACTTTAACAGTGTTGTTGTTATTCCAGCCAAAGGCACCATGGCAAGTTATTGCATCTTTGCGATAGATATTAAAAAGATATGTTCCGGATTTGTTATTTGTTATTGAGAGATCGAAAAAATTTATTGCGTGTGAATCACTTTCTTTTTCAATTGTATATTTGATATTTGTGTGTTGATTATTTAACAAGTCGAGAAAACGTTCTGATTCTGCCTCATTTATAAAACGGGAATGGATATCATCTACATACCTTTTGGTATGGTGGTGTAAGATATTGTGCCTGTAGTAACGCTTTTTCTTCATAATGTTGTAGAAAACTCTCTGCCATTACTACTATTAATGATACTAGCGTTTGAAATGATTGTCCAGAGGGAATTTTTTTCGTAACAATCATTACATATTTCTTTATTTTTTTTTGAGGCATCTAAATTCTAAATAATTAATTAAATATATTTACAATTATATTTACTTACCGATTATATTTAAATATCACTTATATTTATTTATAAAGTGTATTAAAAATTTGAAAATAATGATAAATTCGAACAACTGCTTTTATATCTAGTAAGCACAGCACTGCTTTTATAAGCACAGCACTACTTTTATTTCAAATTAACGGTAACGCACATTGGCAGAACGATACAAGCAACTGATAATCCTAGTTCAAATTCTATTTTTCCAAATCAAATCCTAGTTTTCCGAATCCTAGTTTGCCGAAGCAAATCTTAGTTTTCCAAATGCATTCCAGCGAAATTTTTTTGCAAGATGCACTTCATAATGGACGTTTCCTGGAGATTCGACTATGTGGTTAAATTTAGACCGAAAAAGTCCTTTTTTTTTCAAAAAAACTTAAATAATCATATACGGAAAAACTTTAGATCTAATTGAACCAAACTCTGTACCTATGGAAAACAGAAAAGACTTAGTAGTTGAGTGGCCTAGTATAACTATGGGAAATATTCTTTCGTATATCCTGAAAAAAAAGCTATAATTCGGAATTTATTGGCAAGTACAAAGGCCAAAAAGCATTTTCATTTTTTGACAGTGGTTTTGTAGGCCCTATTATGCACCTTAGTTTTAAAAAAGATATTTTGTTTGTATATTCTAAAGTTTGTGGTTCGCAAAAAATCAAGGAAAAATAAAACGTTGTCATAGAACTCAAATATATTAAAAAAGCTTCTGACAATAAAAATGTCAGAGGCGCGTCCACCATAAAAGGGTGACAGTTATAAAATTGCTCCATTTGGAGTTATTGCTATTAAAAATTTGACTGTTGCATGATGCTTATATTCACTCCACAATCAAGCTTAAACATCAAGGGCACTTGATGTTTCAAAATATATTTCAGAACAATCGATATTTGTTCTCACTTTGGGATTTTGTAAACCCGTAAAAGTAGATACATCTGAATCCCTAGTATTATGACAAAACTGTAAAGCAGTTAAACTCTGTAAATTTGGCCACTAAAAACCTGTTTTGATCTCAAACAAGATTGAACTTTCGGTGTCTATTTCTTCGGGAGGGATGGAGATGTAGTTTAACGATTCTGCTGTAACTGTATCACCATTATCTTGTCGACTGATTTTATTTAAGATAAGATTTTTACCACTTTCTTCACCAGCAAAAATAATCCTAAAATCTAATAATTCTTCAGCTGTTAGTGTATCCGAGTTAGAGGATTTGAGAACTTTTTTAGAAACTGGTTTTACAAGAGATCTTGTTTTGATTTTTGGAGGAAGCCTTGATTTTTTTTTCAGGAGTAGATTGAAAATTCATGGTGTATGTTAAAAAAAGTGTCGGATTAGGGTTTTCATAAGCCGAAAGACCATCGACAAAATGATTGGAGCAAACTTTAAAATGTTTTGGTATATTAGAGTGTTTTCGTCCTTTAGAAACAGCAAGATTCCATAATTTCTTTGCCTTTTCATTAACAGGCAATTTGTGGAAACATAATTTTCCAGATGTAACGTTACTATGTATTTTATAAGCTCTGGATAACGTTTATCATTATTGCAAATACCTACAACACAGCGATCATTAACCATACTGTTTTTTGAACCTATAAATCAGACAGTTATTAACAATCTTAATAAACTCAACATAATAACAAAAATTTAGTTATTTAAATTAATTTAAAAAAAGTTAAAGCCTGCTTAAGAATAACGAAAGTTAAATTATAGAAAATAGTTTTTTAAACAACAAGAAAATAAATAAGCAATCAAATAAACTTATTGCAAAAACACTCGCTTAATCAGTAATGTAATTTAACTATATTCTCACACCTTTTTTATTTTACTTACTTAAAGATTTACAGAGAAGATTTTATTTAAATAATAAATCTAAATTTCTCTAAACTTATATATAAACTGTCTTAAGGTGGATAACCACAAAAAAAAATTTTTTTTTTACGAAAAAATCAATTTTTTGATATATAAGTGATATAATGCTTCGATGATCCATTTTAATTATGATAAACTTAGTTTTATCTAACTCATTCTAAAAATTATTGTATTTTGGATAGTTTGTAGGTAAGTATAAAAAAGCGTCATTAGCAACGTCCATAGCAACTGCATTTTTTTTTGTTAAGTCATTTTCAACAACCCTATAAATGCTTCTCTTTTTGATCAACTGCCTAAAAATTTAAACACTATACGGTTTATTATGCCAGCTTGGTTTGCAATTGATTACTGTAAGTCCTCATACTAAAATATTTATAGTTTAACAATTAGTACAAGGAGCTTTGTTTGCATTTATAGCGTTTCGGACAACAAATTTTATTTACATTTCAACCAAAGATAGTATTTATATATATATATATATACATTTTATAGTAATGGGTAATAAAAAATATAATGAACGAAAAAGAAAAAGAAGATTTAATGGGTTTTCAAAAAATTGTACTGAAAACAGGAGTCAAATACCATTTCATTCAACTTGTGTCAGTTCTAAAAAGTTTAACAATAATACGGAGACTGAAAACAACTACTACATTTTTTTCAACTTTCAAATTCTTAAAGATATTATTGAGAAATTTTGTATATGTCCAAATTGTGAAAGTAACATGGTAATTAATGATGATTCAGCACTTAGAATGGGGTTTTCACACAAATTAATTATAAGTTGCAATGAATGTAAATATGAGTTCAATAGATACACTTCAAATCAAATTTATAAAAGTAATTCAAAGCAAGGAAGAAATTTATTTGACGTGAATTTAAAAACAATAATAGCTTTTCGTGAAATAGGTAAAGGGCATGAAGCTATAAAAGATTTCTCTCGTATAATGAGTATGTCATGTGTGCAAAAAAATGCGTTTAATAATTCAATGAAAACGTTATCAAAGGCTTACCATTCAGCTGCATTACAGTCTATGAAAAATGCTGTTAATAAAGTAAAAAATATTTCTCCAAATAAAACAACTACTGGAGAAGCTTTGATTAAAGTTTCTATTGATGGGGCGTGGCAAAAACGAGGTCACAGTTCTTTAAATGGAGTAGTAACAGCTATAAGTGAAGGGAGTTGCATTGACTTTGCAGTACTTAGTAAATATTGCAGGGGATGTCAAATATGGAAAAAACAAAGTGAATCATCCTATGTATAACTCTTGGAAAGCTAATCACAAATGTCACCTAAATCATTCCAAATCTTCAGGAGCTATGGAAGGTACTGGTGCAGTAGAAATATGTTCTAGATCCGTAAATAACTATAGGGTAATTTATAAGTACTATTTGGGGGATGGTGATTCTTCATCATTCAATGATGTTGTTAATAGCAAACCATATAGTAAATATGGAGTTGAAGTGCAAAAACCTGAATGTGTTGGGCACATACAAAAGCGTGTGGGAAAATCGTTTAAGAGAGCGAAGAAAGCAAAGTATTTGTGGGAAAAAATTAGCAGGTGTTGGAAACCTCACCAATAATTCTATAAACATTATTCAAAACTATTTTGGTATGGTGATAAGAGAAATTGCAAACAATAAAAATTTAAACGATGATGAAAAAGTATACCAAATAAAAAAAGGTATAAGAGCTGTTCTAAATCATTGTACTAACTTTCCAGACAAATTGCGACGACATATACTATGCCCTAGAGGATTAAATAGTCGGCGTAGGTGGAAGAACTGTGAAGAAGGAGTTGACATTTACAAGCCTAAAGTAAATATTCCTGTGTGGATTTATGATGTAATAAAAAAAGATTTTGATGACTTATCTGATGATTTTCTTCTCAAAAAATGCACTCATGGAGAGATACAAAATTGCAATGAACGTAAAATTTGACTTAAAAAGTTCATTGGCATTTCATCAAAAAGATATGAAGCGTTTAAAAAACATGTTTAAAAAAAATGATGTCAAAGTTAAAAAAACAAGAGAAAAGTTAAAAGCATTAAAAAAGGTTGGATTGATAATAAAGAAGGAACTTCATTACAAAAATCTTATTTATCTGATGGATTTTAGTTTTGAAATTTTATACCTACTTTGTTTTATTATTTACTTGTTTGTTTTATGTTTATCCATCAAGTTGGAATCACGTGACTATCTTGCAAAATCAAAAGTAACCATATTGAATTGGAGGAAAACAAACTATTCTTTCTTATACGCAAAGTCAAGAAAACATTATTTAACAATAACTTTATGTCGTACAATTACTTTAAAAGTTAATCAAAAGAAACAGCGAATAGATATTTGCAAAATATAAGTCTTTTTGGTGATTTTACTTTATTTTTACATACTCTGCTCTCTGTTTAAATAAAATGACGCTTTACATTGCTGTCTACATAATATTTTGGTTATTTTAGGGTATCAAAAGTACTGATACTTTAATACTTATTTACCAGTACTAAATTAAGATGCAAATTAAAAGTAGGCCACCAGTAATAAAGTGTGTCGAACAAACGTAAACATTACAAGATTTTAGGAAGCCATTGCTTGCTACATTCACTACTATCCACAGCGCGATTTATCGTATTCAAACACCTTCTTTTAAGTAGTTCATCTTTAGGAAGACTTAAGTCTTAATTATTTTTTAGCAAACTGCAACTGATTTTTTAGTTTTTCCCCCAATTCAAGATGGTTAATTTTAAAACAATATTTTTAAGGCGGAGTGACGTCACGCCGACTGGATGAATAAAAGATTTGTTTACATTTTTGCCTTCCGAGAAAAACATTGCGTCCACTCGGTTCATAATAGCCGCCTAATTCCGAAATCATCTATTAAAAAACAGAGGCGGTAAACTTTATCAACAAATTACTTTCATTTTCAAACTCTTTTCGTTTTTATGTCAGTAGTAAACTTTAATTGAAATTTCTTTTATTTTTATAACAATAATTTAAAAGTAACATAAGTTACTTTTAAGTTATTGTTAAAAAAACAAATATATCTTTGAACACTAGTCGATCCAAATAGCTATTATGGCTTCAGTAATGTATTAAGATAAATACTTTTTGTTGTTAGCACACCGCGAAATATATATTACATAATTCATTCCAACTGCTTTTAAAATATATACTTAAAAGTAGCATATTTTTTAAAAATATACCAACACAAATGTATTAAATTGTAATTAGGTTTATAAATTATGTCTTACAAACACTTCAAGATATCTTTATAATTATATCCTGCAAAACTGTTACAACAGATGCTTCGGTTGTTTATAATATTTTGCCATTATTTACAAATTTTTTGTTTGCATAAATTAAATACCAATAAATGAAAAGTTGTTCGGTTTGCCACTAACAATTAATCGAATTTGTTTAAAATTATTGGCTTTTTTTTTTTACGAGTTTGTTTGTTCTATTTGTTTTTTGATTTTTGTTTGTTCTATTTGTCCTTTGTTGCCGTTTGTTTTTTTTGTTAATAAATTTTAAGAAAACAACTGTTTCAGCGAGACAAATTATAAATAATAAAAATTTTTTGTTTTATGACAATCATCAAAAACGAATTATCGAATTATTTAAATTGCCTATATTGCCTATTATGTATATTTATAAAAAATGTGTGTTATTTTTCCACAGAAAAGTATTTTATCAATCTAAGTGCCGAGAAATTGCTATACGACCGAAAAGCCAAAGTAATTCAAAACTTATTGTTTTTTTTTTAAATTTTTTTGAAATATTTTGCGATTTTTTCCCCCCGCCTATTGTAGTGGCTGTATCAGCTCACACTCAGTGTAATTAAAGTTTATATGTTTTAAAATTAGTCTAACTATGTTTATATTACATATAAGTTAACAGAAAAATAATTTTTCTGATTATTTTTGCTAAAAAGTACCATTAAAATTTCGAAATTCAGCCAAATTCGTTATTTTGCGCGTTTATTTAAAAATTAGAGCACCCTTTGATTATTTTATTGAATGTTAAAATATAAAACATTTAATTGGTGTTCATATTCTTTTTACAGAACGAAGTTATCGTAAATATTTCAAAAGTTATACAAGTTTTAGTAACACCCCTTAAGTAATTATTTTGAAAAAATAACAAGAAGCCGTATGCCTACTTCGAAACAGCCATGGTGTGGTCAATGTTTAACCTAAGACACAGTAGGAGGGTCAAAATGCAGTAGACCAGAATAGCTAATTTTAAATAAAAATTATTACACAATTTAATATTAGTGGTATACTAACTAAATTTGGCATGAGTACTAATATAAGTATGCAATAGGAGGTAATTTTTATATTTAATTGCCATTGATACCTTATTTTGCATATAACAAGCTATTTTACTTTAATGCAGACTATTTATTTGTGCTACATATGCTATATTAGGAACGAGTATTTGAGGGCAGAACCACTAATGAAGGTATTTTTTATTTGGTTTTTTAAGTCACAGTCAGTTTTTATACAAAATTCATAAAATATTTCCAATAAGCGCGATTGTATTGACATTAGTTCAAATTAAAATATTAAAATTGGTATAATGGCTAAAGCTTGATGATTTTAGGAGTGGAATTGTTTTATGCGGAAGTTGAATCTTAATTAAATTTGATATTGGATTTCACAAACTGCTAATTTGTAATATTACAAAAATATAAGTTCAAAATAATAATTTTAATTTTTTTAATACCACCTTCACAAGAAGCTCAGACCTGATACAAATATTCCTGCCAAATTTAATCGATACAGCATTTATAATAAAAAATTTATTAATTTTGTCTCAAAACATTCTTTTCTGGCCTCTTTGTGTCTAGGCTAACAAAAATAAGTGATTTTTTGAAAATGTTTTTAAAAATAATTAAAATTTTAATTTTGAAAAAAATTATTTGTTTAATCTGATTAAAAATTTTATTTCGGTCCTTTTAAAATATTTTTTTCAATCTATATAATCTTTTTTCTGTTATGTTTATATTAAAATTATTAATCAATGAACATAAATCAATTCATTTTGTCTGCATTATGTGATATAATGTAAAGTTATTTAACGGTTATGGTGGCATAGTTGATTGCAAATCATTTTTTGTTAATTTTAATTTTGAAAATGACCTTTCTCTAGAGCAGTGAAACATATGAAATATCTAAGAATGGTGTCAGTATTCGGAAATGCAGCCCATTGTTTTTCCTTAATAAATTTGTAAAAACTCAAATAGGGTAATTGAAAAGCTTAAGCTTTTAATTATAGATGTAGATGTTCAATTTCTGGATATAAATCTTTGTCAATGTCTTGTGCAGTCTCGCACAAGACAATCAACATAAACTCTCAGTTCTTTCTTTCAAATCTCAGTTCAGTTCTTTCATTGATTTTCGTGTATATTAAAAATACAAGTTTGCAATTCAGTTCCTGATAGCATTGCATCTGATAGTTTTGCATCATTACATTGAGCTGTATCAAAATTATAGTGAGATTATTCATGGTTTAAGAAAAAAATAGCATACTCAAACTCTTTACTTGGACTAGTATGTTTCTCCGGATCGATTTTTATCTAAAAGCACGACGACGTCTTTTTTGTAAATAATCTGTTTGCTAACAGTAATTTAGTATCTTGTTCTATTAAATTGAATATGTTAATTAAACCATAAACATAATCACCAAGAGATGAGTAAAATTCAGAACATGTATCCAGAGTAATAGTTGCACTTTGCAATGATTTGGAAAATGAATTCATTCGTTGCAAAATTTAATCTTATTTTATTGTTTGTAAGGATTTCATTCAATTTTTCTTAGTTCTTGTTAATAGTTTTGACCGAATCAGTATGAGTGGTCCATCTAGTATTCGACAGTGTTTTGAATGAAGTTAAAGTTGCTGAATCAGTAGAACATTCTGTTTGTAACAGAAAACTTTCAGGTTTTTAAAGTCTTTTTATATTTGTTTTCGACACAATATAATAAACTCATTTGCAACATAATTCCTTATTCTGTTTATGAGGTTCAATAAGTATTTATGACAACGTTAATTAAAAAAAAAGATTTGTCAACCCTATTTAACTAAAAAGTCTTTTTTTTTTACGGGGTCTCTATGCATTAATCCTAATTCAAGATAACGAAATAAGTTACTTTCAGATAATACAACGATGATGTTGATGAGTTTGAAGCCGGAGGCTAATATCAACCTTAATTATTTGAGAATTTTTTTTTGTAAGTCTAGTTTGATTACTGGTAGTACCACTGCTTTCTTAGTTGACATTTTTTAGAGATTCTTATCTTTCAATATCATAACGTACAACAGAACTAAAAAGGTTTAATTTTCTGAAGAAACAAACTTCAGTTGCTGGCATAGGTAGCTCAGTACAATAAACAAAATCTTATTCAAAAAGTTTTTACCGCTCTTAAAAGATATTTTCGACATAAAACTTATTCAAATAGCGTGACCTTTTTGTAACATCGGTTCTCCTTTATTCCGTTTCTTTCAACATCTTTTCTTACCTCTTTTATTACACCTAGCAGCGGACAATTGAAAATCATGATTTACCTTCAAGTTCATTGTGGGACTTAGTACACTATAACAAGCAGAGCGGCTTCTCCTGTCGCAAGTTTTATATTTTTACTGTAACATACAACCGATTTTTTTTGAACGAATTCTTGCTTTTTGCAGGCCAATCTTGAAACAAAACTTTTTTGTTTAGTGCTCTTTATATTAGATTATGTTAACTTCACAAATCAATGTTTTAACAAATTGTCTAATTTAAACAAATTATCAGACAGTTAACGAAGTTTATTGAGACTAATTTGTTTGAATTGAACATACTCCGAGTCAATCTTTTATAATTAGCCTATAATTTAAAAATTTTTTAGCGTGAGATTGACAGCACATGATTTGCAAATTCACTTTCCAAACGAGCATGGCAAGGAGAAATAACTTTTACCATAACAATTTCTTCTAAGCGTTTCCTAAACGTTACACACAAGTAAAACTTAGTCAACATACACTAGTTACAAAAACCTGCAATAATTAATCCTTCTAAAGTTGTATAAAAATACATATTTGAACTATTTAATAAAGATATTTTTATCTTTTTTGGCGCGTCCATTCGTTTTTTGGCGCATCGTTTTTCTACAAAAATGGTTAAAGTATATATTTGTTGATGTATCATTTTAGCTCTTTATCGCTCTATGTTTTTACTACTGTTTATTGCAGACTTCATGAACACTTATTTTAATAAGAATTAATTTTTTAATGTAATAGTAGTCTTTGAGGTTTCTTAGCAACGGTACATGCGTTTAAAATGTTAGAAGCATTCTTTGATAAACATTAGTAAAAACTTATATTAAATTTCTTATTATCTTACTTTTGATGGCAACCAATATCAGTTGACATTCATTTTCAATCTAAGTTTCAATCTAAGTTACAAAAATTAATTCTTCTGCTAACTCATTTTGCCCTAAAAACAGCGTTTTTTAATAAAATTGAGCTAGCACTGCAAACTACCCAGTAAACATTGAACAGTTGGTAAGTAGTTGGCCCGATCCTAATACAGCGGAGAAAATAGAATTAGCCTCACCATGTGCTGATCCAATATTTTGTAAATCTGTAAACAAGTTTGTGCGGTACAACTTTTGTATCCACACACATATAATTACTGTTACAAACAACAACTTTTTAGATTGTAATATAGCATAATTAAATTGCGGAACATTTGATAAAACCATAAAATGTATAATACTTGATATTTGCGGTAACAAATAGAATTAGCCTCATCAATAATTATTTTCAGTTTACTTGTATATTTTGATCTGGTGATACGCATTTGTGAGTTAGTTTTTTATTATTATTTGTAAGTTAAACAAAGACTGTGAAATCAGTGCTCATAAAGTTTTTAACATTTGGTTTTTGATACCTTTATTTGAAATGGGACGTGGTAAGCGTTTAACAAATGAAGAATTAGCAGTAATCAAAGCATACAAAGATACAGGCTTATCTAATCGGGAAATTGCAAAGAAAATTAAAAGATCTCCAAAAGTGGTTAACAATTACTTCAAGATTGGCGTTAATTATGGAGCCTATAAGGGAAGTGGTGGCAAACGTAAAATTGATAATCGTACTAAACGAGTTATTGTACGTCGTGCTGCTGCTCAGCACATGACTGCATCTCAAATTCGTGCTGATTTACAATTACCTGTATCTGTTCAACGCGTGAGACAAATCTTACATGAAGATCCAAACACAGTTTGGAAAAAGCGTAAACCAAAACCAAAACTTACTGCTCATCATAAAAAAGTTAGATTACAATTTGCGAAAGAACACATGTCTTGGCAAGAAGAGTGGCATCAAGTTCTCTTCAGTGATGAAAAAAAGTTCAATCTAGATGGTCCTGATGGCTATCAATATTACTGGCACGATCTTCGAAAAGAGAAAGAAACTCGGATGAGTCGTAACTTTGGGGGTGGAAATGTTATGGTTTGGGGGGCTTTTTCCTTTGCTGGAAAACTTCCACTGGCATGGATTTCAACAAAAATGAATTCACAGGACTACATTGACTTATTAGAAATAAGTTTACTTGAACATGGTGAGGAATTGATGGGTGAAACTTTCACTTTCCAACAAGATAATGCTACTATCCATAATTCAAAGCTTACAAAAGCTTGGTTTAGAGAAAAAAATATTCACGTAATGGAATGGCCCGCACGTAGTCCAGACCTTAACCCAATTGAAAATCTATGGGGAATACTTTCTAGAAAGGTTTATGAAAATGGTAAGCAATTTGAATGCACTTTGGAGCTGAAAACTCGTATCAGAGAAGCTTGGAATGAAATATCTATAGAAACTATCCAAAATCTTGTGACTAGTATGTCAAACCGCATATTTGAAGTCATTAAAAATTCAGGAAGCTATACTAAATACTAAATGAGCGAAAAAACAAAATATTTTCTTTATTTTTTGTATATAACGCTAATGAGGCTAATTCTATTTTCTCCACAAATTGAATATTTTTAATTTTTTTTCCATTTGGAATTAATTAAGCATACCAATTTATAAACTTTTTAGTTGTAGTAGAAGTAACAAGAAATAAAGTAGATTTCATAATTGTTTACCTGCATTTTTTGTTAAATTAGAACAAAAAATAAAGGTGAGGCTAATTCTATTTTCTCCGCTGTAACCAACTATTAGCTACAGTTGGCTATTTAGTTGGTAGCGTGAAAAAAACGTAACGCTTTTACCAACACTTAGTCAACTGTTTTATAAACTGTTGGCTAATAGTTAGGCCGTTAATGGTACATTAACGGCCCAACAGTAATAAAACAGTTGGCTAACAGTTGGTACCATTACTGGCCCAACTATAGCCAATATATGATTTTTTTCGCAATTTTTAAAATTCGCTTTTGCACTTTAATTGAAAGTGCAAATGTTATAAATGTTTACAACTATTTTTAAAACTTGAGGTGATGGTGAAAAATGAGTTGCATATTTGAAATCAAAATGAGAAATGCTATACAAAAAACAAATTGTTTGCTCGGCACCAGAAAAAAATATTTTTTTGTTGACTGTTATTATTACAATGATTATTTCTGTAATAATACAGTAATAATCATTGTAATAATAACAGTAGTAATAACAATAACAATTACAACTATAATAATAACAGTAGAAATTTACAACAGTAGCAATAATAAAAAAACTAGCAGTAAGCAACCCTTATAGGGGTTATGAGTAATTAAATCATTAATAACAAAAACACAATAATAACTTGATATATTATTTAAAAAATTAAATACAAATTTATCTATAAATAATATTTTAACTTTGACTCCCTACCAGCAATATCATTGCTTATAGTTAACGACATAAAGACCGCATTTACATCATTTAAGTTCTTTTTAAAATCTGTCACAACACAGGTACCAGAAAATGGAAGTCAAGTAAAGCCTGCAAAAACCTAAAAAAAAAGTTACAATTTTTAATTAAAAAAGTATTACTTGCATTTTATTGTTAGTAGAATTAGGATAATAATATAACAGAAAATATAAAGAATAAAAAATAGCTATAACAGCCTAGGTCTATCAACACAAAACACAGCAACAATAGCGCATAG
This sequence comes from Hydra vulgaris, assembly GCF_038396675.1. Lineage (NCBI taxonomy): Eukaryota > Metazoa > Cnidaria > Hydrozoa > Anthoathecata > Hydridae > Hydra > Hydra vulgaris. Next base: position 32,177,841 of record NC_088926.1, read on the forward strand.
CATAAAATATTTGTAAGCACACAATACTGTCTCCCGAGTAATTAAAAAAGTTTTATTAATTTTCCCTCTCATCTAAAAGAGAGAGAGGGAGAGAAAGAAAGTGTTTGCAAAGCAGCATGTTAAAAAAAGTAAAAAAACACGCAATAAATAGTAGTAACTGGTTTTATTATGTTGCCAGTAAATAAAATAATTTTTTCCTTTGTTTTAATTTCCAGCATTTCTTAATTAAGCTCCAGCTTCTCTCTTACTGTTGACTAATGATTAATAGAGTAAATTTCATATCATATTAAATTTACAAAATTAAAACCATGTTTCAACAGTAAGCAAACTAACCAAGTGATGACAAAGGCAACTAAAAAAAAAGAAGAACATAATCATGTTTGAAATTGTAAATAAATTTAAAATCATTTAAATTCAAAACTGTTATTAATTGTTACTATAAATAGTAAAATTCATACTTTGCTTTGTTCTAAATTGTCTAAAGTAAAATCAAATTAACAGACATTAACATTGCTTAACAAATTAACAGACATTAACACTGCTTGGCATTAACACTGCTTGACTCTGGCAAGTAAGCTTTCTGCTCGCTGAGTAGAAAACTTACTTGCCAGAATTTTATTTCTAACATTTCCACAACGATTAATTTCATCTTGCCTATACCTATCTCTTTTACTTAAATACAACTATTTTCAAGTTGCCTATTAATATTTACATTATTAACTTCTTTGAGCCTAATATTATCCACTTCAATTTCACTATTATCATTAAACATATTGCAAGTAACCAAATACGCCATGGCCTAGGGTCCCCGCAAAATAAGGGGCCCCAAAATAGAATTGCAACATTTTATTAAATTTTAATTTTTGGAAAGTGCATACATTTTCATCAGAAAGTAATTTTGTAAAAAAATTTACTTTTCTAATTTTTCTAAATATTTTCATGATTAAAAAAAAATAAAATATTAAGACGAAAATTTAACAAAAAGCATTTTCCAACATTTTGTTTATTAGTATAAATAATAACTTTAACGAATAATCAACTCAACAATTTTATTTAACATTTGACATTTTTTTAATAACATTACATTTTTTTATTAAAAGTTCAAACAAGAACCTTCAAAAATATTATTTTCTAGAATTACTTGGTTCAACTTATCAAACCAAGAAAATAACTATAATTAGGGCTGTTTTTCTAATTAATTAAGGTTTACAATGGTAGTAAACATTATTTATTTGCAAAACAGCCTGATTAATTTTCCAGATTGATATTAAAAACGGTAAATAATAAATTTGTTTTTTTATTATTTGTGCATAATGTTTTAAAATATTCTATTTAAAATAAAATGAATGCGCTTATTTTAAGAAAAATTTAGCACACTTTTAAGTAAAATATCTTAGTAATTGAAGAAAGTAATTGTTTTAAATTTTAAATTGCATTAAACTTAAGCGATATTTTGGACGCTTTTAAGTAAAGTAAATAAGTGCGCTGGGAAAAAAGTAATCATAAATTTTTAATGTTTGTTTTCCTGTTTATTTTTAACAAACTTTCGCTTATTTATGTAGGCTATTTTACTTAATTTTAATAATAAAAAATAGTGGAGTGTTATCTATTAGTAAAATCAGTGCTCATAAACAATAGCAATTAAATTAATTAAATGTGTTCATTTTCAGAACCTTTTAACAGATATGGGAAGAAGCTATGAAAGTGGAGCTGCAAAAAAAACAAAAAAAAAAACATAAAGAAACATCAAAAACTTGATAGTTTTTTATTAAAAGCAGAATGTCATGGTAATTCACCAACTTCAGCTAATCTTGCAAACTGTGGCATAAGTAAAGAGGTAAAATATTGGATTTTGTAGAGGATTCAATTAAGGAAACTCAAAGTTTAAACAAGCAATCGGAACTTGATAAGGAGAGAGTATGTTTCCCTATTGATTTGCCATTGAATAGGAAAAGATCCAGAACTTTGGGAAATTCTTTCAGCTGAGGATATACAATTTTGGATAGAGAACGGTCCGTTAAAATGTCAAAATGTAGATTATGACTTTAAATCCTCTAAAATGATGTATCAAGATCGCGATCGATATTGCTCAAAAAGCTTGTTAATGGGGAAAAAAGTAAATGGTGAAACGTTTAATAGAGAATGGCTCATATATTCCCCAGCATTAGGTTGTGTATTCTGTTTTGTCTGCAAGCTTTTTGAACCCTCAAAATGCGCTTTAGTTTCAACAGGATATAAAGATTGGAAAAATTCAGGGGCATCAATTCAGGAGAATGAACACTCATCAGACCACAGAAAAGCTTCATAAGCATACTTTCACAGAAAAAATAACAAGGTTTTTTTAAATGATCAACTTTGAAATTCGCAAAGAAAAAAAACTACTGGAGAGAGGTTGTAAGAAGAGTTATAGCTGTAATTTGCACATTGATTGAAAGAAACTTAGATTTTAGAGGTTCAAAAGAAAAATTTGGGTCTGAGAGCAACGGGAATTTTATTGGTCTGCTTGAATTGATTGCTCAGTTTGATCCTTTATTGGCCAAACACATAAAAAATATGGTGACAGTGGTTCTGGAAAAACAAACTACCTCTCAAAGAACACATGCAATGAATTAACTGTATTGATGGCAAGAAAAGTTTTGCAATCAATCAGCGACGATGTTTTAAAATCTAAGTATTATGGATTACCAGTAGATTCAACACCTGATGCGAGTCACTAAGATCAACTATGTGTGATCTTGAGGTACATTGATCAAATTTCTAATGAGCCTATTGCAAGATTTGTCAACTTTATTGACATTGATTTAGCAAATGCAACCGTGGACTTTTTAAACGTAAAATTGAACTTGGAAATCAGCAACTGCAGAAACCAGTCTTATGATGTTCAAGAACTGTACAATTTTTCTCTGCTTCTACAAAGTTGTGGCGTGTTTTGGAACAGTTTGCAAGTAGTTCATTGAAATCACTATCGAATACTCGGTGGAGCGTTAATGCTGACTCGATCAAAATCATTCACTAGAACTACAATAAATTAGTGGAAGGATTGGTCAAAATCAATGAGTGCGAAGGTTTTAAAACACAAAACAAGAGCCGCAGCTGGAAATGTGCTATCGAAAATGGAAACTTTTGAATTTGCTTTACAAACAATAATATGGGATCAAACTTTGCAACGAATGCTGTTTCTAAATCATTGCAAAGTGCAACTATTATACATGAGCTACATGAGCTGAACTTTATTCATCTCTTTTAGATTATCTTCTTGGATTAACTAACACATTCGATTTAATAGAACAAGATGCAAAATTACTGTTACCAGACATAGATTATTTACAAGAGACACTGTAATAAGAAAGCTACTAGGTGAAAACTGATCAGAAGAACCTTAATAAAGTCCACGTGAAGAGTTTAAGACAAACGTTTTTTTAAAAACTATCAATAGTCTTACTACAAATTTAAAAGAAAGAGCCCAATGCTATCAGGAACTGAATGACAAATTTATATTTTTAATAGACACGAGATTCACCAAGATAAGCTGAAGACATGCATTAATCGTCTGGTGGAAGACTACACGGAAGATATTGATGATAATTTATATGCAGAAATTGAACATCTGCATCTGTATTTGAAAGAACATTTTAATACTCAAGTTCCTGAATTGTCCCATTTGTTTTTGTACAAACTTATATAGGAAAAACAAATGGAGGCTACATTTCTAAATACCGAAATCATTCTTAGGATTTTCAAATGTTTCATGATATCCAACTGCTCTGGAGAAAAGTCATTTTCAAAATTAAAATTAACAAAAAATGATGTTATTATAGATTCATTGATTAAAGATTTCTTTAATGAAAAATACAGAAAAAAGATTATGTAGATTTAAAAAAATATATTTAAAAAATTGAAATAAAACTTTTAATTATGTTAAACTAAGATTATATTTTTCTTAAACTAACATATTACTTCTAAATATGGGACCACAGGCTTTTTTTGGCCTAGGACCCCTAAAACTGTAAATCCGGCTCTGCCAGTAACATTACTATTGTTAAAGCTGAATAATAAAAAAATGTAAAAGAATCTTACTAATTGTGATCTTTTCTAATCTAAGACTACATTTAAACTTAAGATTTATTGAAATCCATATCTTTTTATGTTTATATACATAAGTTGTTTATTAAAAATATTAAATAATATTTATTTACATCAATTATTTTTAATTTAACAAAGAATCTAGACTACAAAGCACAAAATTATTTAAGTAAGTGATCAACAAATTACTGACTGTAATTTGTTGATCACTTTTGTGTCAACAAATTACAGTCAGTTTTCCATGTTAAATGCATAAAATATATATCTAATATAAAATAAATCCAATATAAAATAAATAAAAAAAATAGTAAACTTACTCAAATCAGTACCAGTTATACTATGTGAAGTGACTAAAAAACACTTCAGTTCTTTCCAATTGCACTAAAAAATAGCTTTCAGCTCTTTCCAATTGTACTAAAAAAAAAAAAAAAAAACTTGCTTAGATAAGTTGCCTAGTTCTTAAGAATCTGAAAACAAATAAGTAAAAAACCAAGAACAAACAAACATTTATTTATTAAAACTACTATATTTCAACAAATTAAATTGAACAAAGAACAACATCGACTCTCCTTAAAGGCTAAAAAAAATTTCAGCTCAAATTTGTTTGCAGACCTTGCTTGTAAAACTGTGTGAATAAGAAACACATTTAGAAAAGCCTAGAAACTACTTAAAAATGACATATCATATGTCATATGCAACGTTGAAGTTTAGACGTCAACTGGACTAATTATTAGTAAATGTTTTTAAAAAATTCATACGAATTTACAATACTTTGTTCTTCTATATCGCATAAATCCATCATATGATAAATATGAAATGAAAAAATGTAACAAATAAGTAAACACAAAGAGAAAGACATCATATATGAATCGAAAATCAATGCATTGATAAATTATTGTCAATATTAATAAGTCGTTTAGGAAAGTGCTAAAAATAATACCATATAAGCTATACCTACATTTATAGATTCAGTCATTCTCAAACACAAAATGCATACATATAATTTATATTATAAATTATTATATTATAACATATATATATATATTTATATATTAGAATATAATAACCTATATATATATATATTATATATATATATATATACATATATATATATATATATATATATATATATATATATATATATATATATATATATATATATATATATATATATATATATATATATATATATATATATACAGAAATACACACGCAAACATACTACTTTATACGCACATATACATTTTAGCTGTATTTTAACTCTTATTAATAGTTAAAATAGAGCTAAAATGTCTAATACATAATAAAATCATCATAAAGTTAAATTAAAAACTCTAACAAATGTTAAAATTTATATCTGAATGTGTAACTAATGAATAAAAGTAAAATATTTGTACTTATCAGCAAAACGGTTATATTAAAAGGTGAAGTTTAAAAGTTTGAGTTTAAAAGTTTGAGTTTAAAAGTTTAATTGAAAGGTAAAAAAGCGTTTGAAAGTAAAAAATTTATAAATTGCGTCATATTATACTAACGCGACTAAACATTTACATAAAATATAATTATAAAACTTACATAAAATATAATTATAAAACTTACATAAAATATAATTATAAAACATTTACATAAAATATAATTATAAAACTTACGGGAAACTTTTACGATTCAAAAACACGCGGTATACAGTCGGTTAATGGTGGGCACGGAATGCCAACAGTTAGCCAACTATAGCCAATACTGGCCCGTCAGTTGGACCGACTAAAGCGTGTTTACTGGGTACACTATATATTGTCTAATATTTGTCACCTAAAAGTGTGCGCTAGAGGCACCAAATTAATGTTTCATCAAAAAATTCAAAAATTATTCTTTTGTCTTTTTAATGATGATCAAACGTAATGTTTCATGTATGCATGCCGCATAAGAAATGCCACATGTATTGCATGCCTATAAGAAAAACAGTATCTGATTATTCCAGCTTTAGGTGTAAACAAATTTGGTAAAATGTTCAAACGAATTTAGTTGAATGACAGAATTATCATACTGTATTGACATAAAACACAATAATTTTTTAATCCCATTTTTGTCTTTGGTGAAAACAATAGCCTAAATTTGACAAAACTAACTAATTAAAAAATAAAAAGAAACATTTTGTAAAAAGCTCAAATTGTGCACTTACAGTTTACAAATTCTCAGTTACGAATACTAAATTACATTTTATGCTAATCAGTTGCTAAAAATTACGTTATGCATTTTTTAATTATTTACTATTAATTTTATTGCATTTCTTATTTCATAATTACAACTGTTCTTAATGTTTTCAATATCATATTGAAAATGGCACATTATGCAAAAATGTTAGGCCAAATGTTTCTAATAAAACTGCCATACCACAAGAATTTAGAATTTAAATGGTCACGCGATTTTTAGATATTAGGTGTGGCGTGAAATTTAGAATTAAAGAAGTCACGCGACTTATAGCTATTAGTTATGACGCAACATTTATAATTAAGTTAGTCACACGACTTTTTTAAATTAAGCATAACGTGACATTAAAAATTTTTTATTTGTCGCAGGACATCTATTTCACTGTCGCGTCGCATGTCACCAAGCTCAATTTTTTACGCCGCAATTAAAGAAATTAAATGTGGCGCGTTAAATCGGGCTTGGTCACATGCGACATGTTTTAGATGTCCCAAGACAAATAAAATGTCTAAATGTCACAAAATACTTAAAAATAAAATAAATAAAAAGAAATAATAAAAATTATAATTTATTTGTGTTAAAAAAAACCATGATGAGAGACCATCCAATTATCCCTTGCTGTGTTATAATAAAATTTCATTGTCCCAACTGTTATGCGGTCCAGAAGTTATAATTTTTGAGATGTATGAGGTAGAATAGTCAAAACATGAGTTCTATTATCTTTACAAAAATTAATTCAGGCTGGCATGGAATCTTTTGTTCCCTCTCGACGATTCCAGGTCAAACCTCACTCTCCTCCATGGTTTTCCTCATACTGTGCTGATGCAATTGCCAATCGAAACCGTTACTTCCATATTTATCAGCAAAACAATTCTACAGAAAAAAGACGTCTGTTTATTACTGTTAGAAACAATTGTAAAAAGATTTTGTCTAACGCCAAAACCCGCTATTCTCAGGTCATGAAATTTCGTATCTTATCTCAAAACTTAGGCTCTCGTGACTTCTGGAGAATCTTTAATAGTATCAATAATAAGGGCAAATCTTTAATTCCACCTCTCTTGTATGGTTCAGACTTTGTCACCTCACCTAAAGACAAAGCTGAATTGTTTGCTAAAAAATTTTCATCAATATCATCTCTTGATTCCACTAGTTGCGTTTTACCTGATATTGCCAACAAACAGGTTGATCCATTGCTTGACATTCATATCACTCCAGCTTCTGTATCTAAAGTGATTACCTGCCTAGACTCTTCTACAGCTTGTAGCCCGGACAACATACCTGTTATTGTCTTGCAAAAGTGTTCTCCGGAGCTGTCGACTATACTCTCAAAACTATTCAACAAGTGCTTATCAGAGTCTTGTTTTCCAGCCTGCTGGAAAGCGGCATCTGTTATCCCTATCTTCAAAAATTCTGGAGAGCGATCTGATTGGTCTAACTACCGTCCCATAAGTCTTCTTTCTATCATAAGCAAGGTTTTTGAATCTTTAATTAGTGGCTGGTGAACTTCAATACAGATAAAACTCAATTTTTTTCAGCCAATCGGTATCGCAATAATTTAGATCTTCCTTTATTTATGAACAATGATGTACTCGATGAGTCATCTACTCTTCATCTTCTAGGATTAACTCTTACTTCCAATCTTTCTTGGAAATCATATATTAAATCAGTTTCAAAATCAGCATCTGCTAAGGTTACATCTCTTTATTGAGCTCGTCACTTTCTTACTTCGGATTCTATTCTCTATCTCTATAAATTCCAAATCCGGCCTTGTATGGAATACTGTTGCCATATCTGGGGCGGTTCTTCTAATGATGCCCTTTCTCTTTTAGACAAGGTGCAAAAACGCATTGTAAATATAGTTGGACCTGCTCTTGCAGCCAACCTCCAACCATTATTACATCATCGTAATGTTGCTTCTCTTTCTCCTTTCTACAAATACTATAATGAGCACTGCTCTAAAGAGCTAGTGTCTCTTGTGCCATCTACTAAAGTTCATTCTCGTGTTACTCGTCATTATTCGTAAGTCTCATCCTTTTACTGCGACTACTCCTAGGTGCTCCAAAAATTCTTATTTGTCTAGTTTTTTTCCTCGAACATCAGCTCTTTGGAATTCGCTTCCTTCATTTTGCTTTCCTGATTCATATAATTTGCAATCCTCTAAGTTGTCCGTTAATCGTTACATAATTTATTATAACTAGAACTAAGGAGTGGAGCTCCCTCTGTTCCTTGTGGCCCACCATCTACTACTCTTGCTACCAGTTTTTGTGGAAAAATATCAAAAAAAGGTGGTAAGTGGTTTCCCAAAGCATTTTATTCTGCACTGACAGTAACAATCTGCTCATGCTCTCCTGAAGACACTTTAAAACTTGCTTGATATCTTTTCAAGCTATTAATTTTTTGAATTATGGATAGTAGTAATACCTGATCCATTTAAATCTCTAACTAGCTCTGGATCAAAATTGTAATAGTCAATTAAACTTTTTAAATTCTCAAAAAATCAGCCTACATTGTTCCTATTGAAGGCAATAGCACATGTATATTAGTATGCAAGCTGTCTTACTGTTTTTGGGGCTAATCTACAATAAAGCGTACTTATCATTTTCAATTAGTCAATTAATTCTTTGTCTTCTTTATTAGAAAATACTTGCTACTATCTAGAATTCGGAACATGTTTAATTTTACAAGTAGAATTTTCTTTTTTAGTACATTTCTTTTAAGAGACATAATAGCAAGCTTAAGCAGTTCCACAAACAGTTTTACCTTTGGAAACGTCAACCACGGCTACTTTCATATTTTCTTTATTTATCAGCATTCTCTTCTAAGAACTTTCTTTTGTCTTATTTATTCTGGGCATACTGAAGTTTGAAAGTATAGTCACTATTTTATAAATATTAAATACACACTGTTTTATAAATACTAAATATTAAAAAATACACAATATTTTATCACATTCTGAAGTAAAATTTAAGAATGTGAAAAAACCTCCACAATTTAATTGTTAAGAGAAAAAACTGCATCTTTTTTAATGACCATCTAGTTTTACAATGATCCTTTTATGAAATTAAAAGTTTTTTTATTAGATTGTCTCATCTTGATGTAGAATAGGAAAAAAAGATGAATTAAAGGAAAGGCGCCTATAATGGCATACCGTCTGTGATGGCATACCGGTCATATTTCCATAAAAATTGATTTTGGTGAAAAAGTGATTAGATCTACATGACTATACTAACCTTACATTAGTTTTAGTGAAAATACGTCCCTTGTGCACGAATATTGTTTTTATAATAAACAAAAATCGATTTCGAAATGTGCTGTTGTAGTTTTCTTCCCTTCATATATTTAAGATTGTGATTTTATTATTAACTGTGCAGAAAGAGA